>NC_142151.1:19719696-19871212 GCF_024610735.1 Ursus americanus | reverse complement strand
ACTTCTGGATTCAAATTCAAGGGTTTACACTGAAAAATGTTGCTATGTCATACCTCCTAGTGTTACTAATCCAAGACTGATATCTACTAGTTATATGTTTTCAATAGCATGTAATTTTAGAAAAGACATCAAAAGTTGTTGAACATGAGTCATTCGAATGACAGCAAAAGAATTCTTTGTAGAAACTGTGTTTCAACATCGAGGTATAAAGATATAACAATAAAGACTCTACTCCGGGCTCCTCTCTCCCTCCACCCTATTTTTAAACTCACTGTTTCCTCCCCACATTTCTATTCTGAATACAAACAAAGTTCAGGCTCAAGTATCAGATTTGCAGTGAAGGCAACAGTATTAGTCAAGGTTCAACCAGAGCAGGAAACCAGTGGGCGATCATATCTATAAGCAAATATATGCCTTTTTGTTTATGTAATTGTGGCAACTGGCTACACAAGTGGAGGGCCTGTGGGGCAAGCAGTCAGGAAAAGAATGTCATGAGCGAGCTGGAACCCTGGGGCAGGAGGGGAGGCTAATGACCACAGGTGGGAGGCTCTCCACTCAGAGAACCCCTGAGCATATTTTAAAGGACTTCCAAAGAATTGATTCAGGCCCATACAAGATCATCTCCTGTTCAACCAATTTAACTGATTAGCAGGTCTAATCACATCTGCAAAATTCCTTCACAGAAGAATGTAGGTTAGTGTTTGATGGATAACCAAGAGCTGCTACATGTACTAAAAAATGGTTTTAACTCCTGATGACTCTTCCGCTGATACGCATGTAACCTTAAACTGGTATTAAACTCTGACTTGTAATTTCTACATCTGTGAAATGAGAATAAGATCTGTATCGCAGAATTGCTGTGAAGATTAAAAATGTATTACAAGTGATAGTTATTGTCATTATGAATTCAGAGTTTTAAAAGAAAATTGACGTATGTTAACTAATTTCTCATTGTTATCCTGAAAAATAGAATGTGTAATGTATACTCTTTCCTATTGGAAATAGAAAAGGAGAGCAATTATATAGCAATAAAATGTTAATGAACAGGAATAAAAACTGATAAATTACCAAAAAAGAAAAGCTTTAAAAAGCAGGTGCTGATGGGGCGCCTGGGTGGCACGGTCGGTTAAGCATCCGACTCTTGCTTTCATCTCAGGATCATGAGATCAAGCCCCAAATTGGATTGTGCTCAGCTCGAAGTCTGCTTAAGACTCTCTCCCTCTCCCTCGGCCCCTCCCCACCGTGCTCGTGCTCACTCACGCACTAACTCTCTCCCTAAAATAAATAAACAAATATTTTTAAAAAGCATATATATATACACACACACACACACACACACACACACACGCACACAATACAAAATCCGAGCACATGAGCAACTGTTTATCTGAAATACACATTCACAGCAAATTATTTTTAACTCTGCAAACTAGAGTTCAGGTTTTCAGAAATGCCATGTGATGTTAACCATAATTAGAATAGTTTGCTTTATGAGTCATACATTCAAAAAGATTTCAAGTATACCCTTTGATGCTTTTCTTTTCTGATATATTTGCTAATGTAACACATGCCACTTTTCATTCAAGAAAAGAAGACAAACAATAGATCTGACGTAGTGAAATAGTTTCAATTAAAATATTAGTTTACCCCCAGGTTTTCCCAGGAAGACAGTAGCTAAGGAACCAGCTGTCTCCAGAACCCTTCCACCAGCTTCCTTCCCAACATACAAACATACATATACTTTTATCAGTGTTTTAAAATATTACACTTGATGACTTGCCTCAAACACAGAAATCCCAACAACTGTATTTCAAAACGGCCAAAGCCTATCTTATTACAAGATAAAAGCAGCACAGTATAGCAGGGACATGAGACAACGGTGAGAAAAATATTGTAAAGAATGCATTTTCTCTTTAGGAAGAAAATGTTAATTTGCTTCTGTGTGGGTGGATTTGAATGTCAAGAGCTAAAAGGGTAGTGGGTCTCCCAAGGGCAAAGGGTATTTATTAATTCATAGTTTTTAAACTAAAGATTCTGTGACTCATCTATGACTGAATTGCTGATATCAGATGAAATTTGCCATCTAGAATAACTCAATAAGCTGAATAAAATACAAACAAAAACTAAATGGTAGCATCCGAGAGCAACCAAAGCAGCCCATACTGAAGGGACCAGCTCCTAGAGAGCAGGAAAGGCATTAAGATCAGCCTGCAATGATCCTAACACCAGAAAGCTCTGAGAGGGAGATGAAGAGCAGCCCCGGAGGCTTGACCTGCAGGGAACAGTGCAAATGATCGATGGAGTATGGTGTCCCCATGAGAAAGAGAAGTGGGTAGCGAGCAAAGGTTCAGCTCAAAGTCAATAATGACAACAGCAACAAGAGAGCGAGAACAGGGGAGGGCAGGAAGATGAGGGAAATTGCCAAGAAAACATCATAATTCTTTGCCTGGTTTTCAGAATGTAGATAATTTTCAGGTTTGGAACCCACTGACTGGGTCCTAGGGAGCCCAAGGACAAGGGACCCTGTAACAGCATGCAAGGGTTTACTGCGGCTGTTCCCATAGTCCTTTCCCAAAGGGACCTTTGCTTATTCACTCAGGTGACTGTACATCCACGAAAAGGGGAAATCACCAGACATCTCGAGAACTATCAGACATCGAACACCAGTTAGTTTGCTGTCTTCAACCCAATGCGGCCCCAGAATCCAGGAATTGTCCTAATTCTCCTAAGGAGAAAATCAGCCATGTGACTGGTACATTCCAAATCTCAGCCTCCCAAACCAGTGCCCCCGGGGTTTATTTCCTCAACAGCCTCTGACACCATCAAACAGATCACACCATTTTACCGGGCTTTTCTAGTTATTCTTACTAACAGTCCTGGTCTACCCCAAGTTATTCCATCCCCTCTAGAATGAAGTCTCATTCAGCCCTTTGTCATCTTCTAGAATCACATATTCATTCTTAGACTCTTTTTTTCAACAGATATTTATTTAGTGACTGTTATAGCACAGCATAAGATCAGAGTCAGGGAAAAGCCTAAAAATAAACCACCCTGAAAGAGAAGGAAATATTTGGCATTTACAGATATCACGTAATAGAATGCCCAGTGTTCTTCATTCTTCAGGCAATACTCCCATCTCCTCCTCCTTCATCTCCAATAGTCTCACAACCTTATCTCTATAATTTGCTTTAAGACTACCAAATTTAATTCTATTAAACTTATATCTATTAATGTTATTTCTGTCAGTCATAAGAAGCCCTTGACTCCTAGGTTATTACCCATCTCTGAGACCCCAAACCCGTATGGCTCTATCTCCTAACCTAACCTCATCTCCTGCCATTCTCCGGTTCCTAAAACCATTCTGCTAAGTCCTCTGGGCTAAGCAGGAAAATACCCTATGTCTTCAAATATATCTCGAAGTTTCCCTTCACCTTTTTCACTCCAACTAAAAAAATGCCTCCTTCCTAATGGCACAAATTCCCACTCAGCCCCCTAGCATGATGGCTAGTTTCTCTTCTACACCTTACTACCCCTAGGTGTGGAGGCTGCTAGGGGCTCTTCATGTTGACCCTTCCTGTCTTTCGTCCCTCTCTCTTCCCTAACCCACCCCGAGTAGAATCTCATGCCATCAGAGTATGCAACCTGATCCCCTCCTTATTCCAGTCATCTCTGTCCTACCCAATTCTCTGCACTTACTGAAATATAAACTGTATATCTTTACCTTCAATTTTTCGTCTCCATGCTCTATTTAATCCAATTCAATCCAATCCAATCCAGTCTTTTGGGGATCATCTCTCTATTGAAACAGCTCTTGTTGAGGTCATGAACAATCTCCCTGTTAAAGCTCTTGATCCGTTCTCTACTCTCATCTTCCATGGTTGTCCAGCAACATGTGGCACCATTAATTAATCCTCCTTAGTATACTTTTCATTACTTGACTTTCAGATAGTGAGTTCTCCTGTTTTTTCTCCTACTTCACTGGGTGCTCTAAGTCTTTTTTTTTTTTTTCTTTCCTCTTCTGCCTATTTCCCTTAGCCTCCACCCCATTTTTCTATTCTATGACTTCAACTGTTTTTTTGTTTTGTTTTGTTTTCATTTTAAGATTCTACTTATGAGTGATGCCTTGCAGTATTTGTCTTTCCCTGTCTGGCTTATTTCACTTAGCATAATGTCCTCAGATCTATCCATGCTGTGGTAAATGGCAGGATTTCCTTCCTTCTCATGGCTGAATAATATTCCATTGCGCGTGCGCGCGTGTGTGTGTGTGTACGTGATATGATATATATACATATATATATACACACATACATGTATGATGCAATTATATAGATGATGTGACATATATATGTGATATATGTGATGGCACATGTGATATATATGATGTGATATATATATATATATATATATATATATATATATATATATATATATATCTCACATCTTCTTTATCCATCCATTCATCCATAGCTGGACACTTAGGTTGCTTCCATATCTTGGCTATTGTGAATAACATTGCAATAAACATGGGAGTGCAGACTCCATCTTTGCAATAAACATGGGAGTGCAGACTCCATCTTTGTTTATGCTCAATCATGAAATGAACAGTACTTGCTCAGGTGAGTTCATTCCATCTCAGGTCTGTAAATACTTCTGGAAGTCGACAACCTTCCAATCTCTGTTTCATGCAGGGACATCTCCTCTGAGCTCCAGCCTCATATATCCAACAGCCTCTTTAACATCTGCAAACTGAATTCCTCATCTCCTGAGCCTCCTCACCCTACAGTCCTTCCCATCTGAGTAAATGGAAACTTAATCCTTCCCATTGCTCAGAAAAAAAAAAAACCTCTCTATGATCCTTGACAGACCTCTTTCTCTTCTACCCCATATCCAGTTCCTTGACAAAGCTTAGCAATTCTGCCTTCAAATATATATATCCAGATTATGGCCACTTCTTCCACTTCGCTGTTACTATCTCAGGAAAACATCATCATCTCTCACCTGGACCACTTTAAGAGCTTCCACTCTTGCCCCTGGCCAATTCATAATACAGTAAGCAGTCAGAGTAATCCTGATACAGGATAAATTGAATCATGTTCTTCTGCTCAAAGTCCACTAATGGTTTCCTGTGCAGAGATTTTGAGCCCTTACAATAGTCTGTAAAGCACTATCTTACATCCATTCTCCTCTCTGACTTTATTGCATACCATGCTCTCTGTCCTGACCCCAGCCTTCTTCCTCCCAACGTTACAGGCACACTCCAGCCTTTGGGACCTTGTACTTACTAGTCTATTTTCAAAAATGTTTTTCTCACCCTCCTGAGTATCTACAGCTCACTTACCTCCTTCATATTTTTGAACAGACATCATCTTATGTATGAGGGCTCCTACATCACTGTATTTTAAAACCTCCGTGTGTGTGCGTGTGTCCACACGTGCATGCACGTGCACACACACACACACACACACACACACACTTCATATCCTGTTTTATTTGTATTTGTTGTTATCCCCGTTGGACAGAGTATATATTTAACTTCTTGTTTATTCTCTCTTCCTACACTAGACTGTATGTTCTACGAGGGAAGAATTTTTCTCCATTTTGATTACTACTGTACTTCTAGTATTGAGAACCATGACATTGTAGGCACTCAAACATTTTTAATCATTGATTGGAAGAACTAACAAATTCGTAGGGGTATAAAGCCATTTTGAGTGTATCCAAAAACAGATACCTCACTGGTACGTGTAGTGGGATTGTCCATGTATAGGTGAATTTGGTGTGATATACATATTCAAATTAAAAAACATTTCTCAGACCACATTTTCCCAGTGAAGCCTTTTGAGAAGAGGTATTCTCTCTCTTTTTTTATTAGTAGGCTTCACAGACAAGTTGAAAAGTTGCAGTTTTATAATTCCACCTACAAACAAATGCTGTCTATTCATTTTTTATGTGTGTCCCCACTAACAAGCTCTCTATTAATGTGTCAATGTTAAGTTTTTCTCCATTCACTCAGTAACTATTTATTGAATGTCTCCTATTTCCCAGGTACTGTGCTAATTGTTAGGGATATAGGGTCCCTGCCCTCAGGGAATTTACAATTCTTTTTTCTCCTCAGCATATGACAGTCTTGCTCACCTACAGCCTTAGTAACATCAGGTAAAATTATGTAGTTATTTGTGGAAATCCTGATACATATATCATTGATCTTAACTGCGTTGGGTCTATCCCAAAATAAATACCCAAAACGGATGATGTGATCTAATGTAAATGACAGCATTTCAACACAGAAGACCTCAATCCTATTTCCCATAATGTGATTAATCTTTGTAGAAAGTCAGAGGATCTCCCCTGACCGAAGCTTCACCTCAGCTTACCTCAGTTTCTTCATCTGTAAGAAAAGGTTAATCCTTATTAAGTACCAAAGGTTTTTGTGAGGATAGGTAATAAAATGCAGGACTTCATGTACATGAACACTTAATATACTACTTAATGGAATAACAGTATTATTTCAACTGGGAAGCAGCCCTGTGTGAGGTGACAGAGACCAAACTTTTGAAAGGAGACGAGCTTGGGGTCAAATCCTCACCCTGGGACTTAGCAGCAAATAAAAACAATGCCATTTAATTTAGAAAGTTAACATGAGCATCAGAACTGACACATTTCAAAAGCCTGGCACCTAGCATAGGATTGGGCACAGAAAAGATGCTATTCTCAGCTCCTTTCGTCTACTGTAAGATTGTGGCCCCCGACCATTGTAATTGCAACTTTCTTCCATTTTAAAAGTATGCCTCAGATTTTCAATTTGTAGAATGAGGAAACTATATCAGATTGGGCTCTTTGAAAAGGCCTCTTCAGAAGTATGACATTAATAATGGACTGGGATGCTTAGGCAAAGTCACTATTATCCTTGAGGGCAGCACTTTGACGTGCTCTATTAGGTTTTGGCATGGTCAACTCTGAGGGGAGAGACAGAAAAATCATATTCAGGAAAAGCTCTTCAAGGCAGTACACCAGAGGAAAAGAAGAATAATGAGGTAACACTAACTGTAAAGTAAACCAGGCCAAGAGCCAAGAATTTTCCTGCAAAGGGAGAACGGAGACAATCAGCTCTCATGTACCTACAGCTTCCAGCAACTTTCAAATGGCAAGAGACAAAGAACACTCTTCTCAGGCAATTTTGAAAAGTCAACGCCAAACAAGCCCTCACACCTCCACTGCTGTGAGAGGACATCCCCTCGGAGGTCAACGAGGGCCTCAGATTACTGGCTTTCCTGCCACCACTCTAGTCACACGGTGGGATGTTCACAGTTTGTGGACATTTCAATTCTATTCTACATCAATCTAGCGACAAGGTTACTCTCCCAAGCAAAATGAATGTGGAAGAATGAAACGTTCAAATCATTTGATCACAATTGGACTGAAAGGACATCATGCCTTCACTCAAGTTCCCAGAACTGGGAGGGCTCTCTGTCCCATCTCATTTCAAGTACTTTTGGCCTTTCAAAATGAGAAAGGAGTAAGCTTTATATTCTAGCAGCTAGAAAGGAGCTGATGTTCTGGCACACGCTGCGGCTGTCTTCTGACAACATTGCACAACCGCCTCGAGCCCAGCAGCTCCTGCTCCATTTTACAAGGCCTAGAACCAACACTCTGCTCCTTGATCTCTCTACTTCATGCTTTAGAAACAAAGAGCGTCACTTGATGAACCAATACTTCACGAACCAACTGACAAACCTGGTTGCATTACCTACTGGAACATTTTCTTGATTTCATGGCACTTCCTTAAAAAAGCAATTTGTGGGGATTTAGGTCACACTTTGATAATTCAGCCTATGAAAGCCTACCTCTTTTTATTCTCTGGTCCTATCTGAACATCCAAGAGTATAACAAAGAGTCATATTCTTCCATATCACAAGCTCGAAATGGGATTCATTGTTATAAAACTGAAATTTTACTACTGCCCTTCAGAGTGATATGATTACCATGAACCGGTACCAGAAATAAGATCAGAAGAATAGCTGTGATTTATGTATATATTTATAGTTATTTTTAGCATTATTGCAAGAAGCCCATCCCTGCTTAAGACATTAAATACTGAGTTTCCTAACCCAAGAACTGGGAACTCTTGGTTCCTGATACGTGACAGTTGATATTTACCACAGTGTTCAGTAGGTACGTCTTTAAATGTAAATTTGGCTCTGTTCTTTGCCTGGTTGTTTGGGGGTTTGCCCATCTGCTAGTCATTTGCTGCCAGTCTGTGGCTTGTTTTTTGTTGATTGATTCAGAGTTAAACAAACAGGTTTCTTCTCTCTCATCCATCTCTTGCCCAGTCTGTCTTATGCTCATTAATTCTGTGGCCCAGTGACCCTTGAGCAGATCAATCTTTCCTTCCGAGACATCCATTTACGAAATTTAAAATCTATATGATACACTTTGGGTCAAGATAAAGTTTTCTAAAAAGGGCTTGCGAACTGTTTTCTCACTAGAATAGAAAAAGGGCTGTGATTTTCTACACGGCACAGAGACATGAGAAGCTAGGGACATTTTCCTCCTCTGGTTCCAGAGAAGGGGGCTGAAGAGCTCAGGGTTTCTTTTGTCTCGCTAAGATCACACACATATAGCTAATGGCCCGAGGCACTCATACATTTCAGGGAGCTCTCCAGCCTTCTCTTGAACTAATTCCTTCCAGAGCCTCTGTTCAAGTGTGACTCATCACTTTACAAAGCCACTGCCTCCCTGTCCTCCTCCTGCCAAATGTGGAGGGCATGTCTTTCCCATTGGATTCCTGCCATTTCTTTCATACATTTGACGTAATCTTCTTTCCCATTGTTTTTGTGCATCAGATTGTGCAAAATTGCAGACAAAAAAAGTAGAGAAAACCTAAAAACTTGCAGAAATGACTCTGTTGAGATGCCTTCAGTTATCCTGGGGCCTGTGAAAATCTTCATCAGTTTGAATAGGGACTTTTAATTTAGTTCTGTTTGTGTGTGTGTGTTTGGTGGGAAAGTGGGGTACTTTCATCACACTTTCGTATGATTGAGGAAAGTCGGCGAGATTAGAGGAGACATAAAAATATAACTAGCCTTGAAGAAGTTAAAACAATTTTTTAAATAGAACACTTTTTAAAAAGTGTAAAAACACTCTTTAAAAAGAACATTTGTAGTCAAATTGATCATCTGAGTAGACACTAGACCTTACTAGAGATTTCATGGTAACAGAAATATTCATCACATCCTGCCCCTGCCTGGACTTTCCTCCATTAATTATCCCCTCTCTTCTCAGTACTGTCAACCTTTTCCTTTCCACTGGCCTCATTCCCGTAGGCTAGAAATATGCTCAAGTCTCTCCCATCTTGGGAATAAATACTTCCTTAACTGTCTACACTCTAGCTACTGCACCTTCTTCTTTAAGATTTTTTTTTCTTTTTGTTCAGCTTCTAAAACAAGCAATCTACATGAAATGTCTCATACTATTTCTTTCCCTTATTGATTACAAACCCTCTATCCCTACATTATCGCTATGCCAGAGGGAGTATCTATGTTACTGATTTCAACTTTATTAGTGTTCTTGGATATAAATGACCGAAATCTTATTTCAATCTGGGCCAAGCCAAAAGAAAAGTTATTTTTATTATTGTGGTTATTGTTGTTTAGCTCCTTTACCAAAAAAGTACATAGTCAGAGCTAACTTTAGGTCCAGCGGACCCAGGACTTACTGTCACTTTCCTGACTCTGCCTCTTATTTTAGCTTTACATCTTGGCCACTTCATGCCTCGTGGTTGCAAACAGTGACAAGGATCTCTAGATTCACCTTCTCAGTGCTCCAAATGTGGCAGAAAAAGAAAGTTTGTTTGACCAGATCTCAGGGTTAACTTTGGTCATCATGAGTCACAGACCAACTGTTAAGCGAAGCAGTCCAAGGGGCTGTGACATTCTGACTGGTTAAGGCCTGTGTTGTGTGCATTCTTTGGAATAAAGAAGGGCTTTGAATTTCAGCTCTCATAGTGTTTATTCACAGTAACAATATGACTATACCTACCATGTCCGATCCTCTACAGCGAACACCAGTTCTTTACAACAGCCGTGCAAGCTACGCGTGAAACGTTATGAAGATGATCGATGTTTGAATAACTTAATTGGCTCAGCTCTAAAAATGAAGAGAAAGGATTTGGGATCTAAACTCAAGTTTGTTTAGTTTCAAAACTGTGCTCTTCCCAGTGCATCATGCCAAAATACTGTACCCGAAGCACTCATCACTGAGCCAGGACGTGCTTAACTCATGTTAGTTACTTCTCTTTTCTCTGCCCACACAATTCAGAGCACATCCTGATTCTCGAATATTTCTTCTTGCAGGCCCCCCATAACCTGGCTCCTGCCTACTTTGAATGGTTTCATCTCTCACCATGTTGCCCAGGTTGTTCTGAACCATTTATTCTTCCTTCAACAAACCAGGTTCCTCTTACTTGTCTGAAATTTTGAATATAAAATGTATTCATTCTGTCTGGCTCCCTATCCCCATGGCAAACTATTCATTTTTCAAGTCTGACCTTAAGCACTGACTTTCCTCTGTGTTCCTCTGCTGTTCATACATGCCTCCATCGAGCAGAATGTAGTGGTTCCTCCATGCTCTCCCCACTGCGCTGTGAAATCTCCGAGTCCGGGCCATGGATCAGGTCACTTTCTTGTCCCATTCCCAGGGACACACTGCAGGTACCGAATAAATGTTTGTTGAATGAATAAAGGTACATACAAAGAAATGAATTTCTTTTTCCCCCAAATGGCCCAAATTCCCTTCCCCAGCATAAACTTTGTTAGATACAAGTAGCAACAAGACAAAGTGAGGGAGGAAGAGAAATGTTGCCAAAAAAAAACCCCTACTATACCGAGGAACTACAGAGAAAAACTTTTCTTATCTTTTATATAATTAAATGATCACTGATACACAATTATTATAAGGAAGTAAAGAATTTTGGCTGCTTGCCTTCTAAAACAATTCTCGATAGCTCCTTGATTTACCTTCATTTTGTGCTCATTCCTCTATTTTTTTTTAGTGTTTTCACTGCTCTGGTCTCAAGGTCTTCATCAGTATGGACTGTGGAAATAGTCTCTCCCCACCCCCTTCCATCTGCATGGGCCTCCCTGCAAACCACCTTCCACGTAGCTGTGAAAATGATATTACTAAAACAGAACAAAACAAGAAATCCTTCTATAGGTTTCTATTTTCTGCAGTATGAACTCCAGACTGCATGCACCTATCGTTTCAAGTCTCTTACTTTTCTACCTAGAATACTCTTCTCACTTTGTCCACTTGGTGAGTACAAGCTCACAATCATTGCAACCACCATTTTATCTACGAAGACTTGTCAGATCTCCCCACATATAACTAACCGCTTCTTTCCTTTTCCCTAGAGGTACATACTTATATTAAAAAGCCTATAATACTTTATTTCGTTTTATCTTTCCCACTAGATGATAAAGCCTTTATTAGCAGGGACCATGTCTTATTTATCTTGTTCCCTGGTACCTAGCCCAGTGCATAGAACATAAATATTTGGTGGTTGGGATGAAAAGAAGGAAGAAAAAGAGACAAATACAGAAAGAATTAAGTCTACTTTCACTTTTGTTTCAGGTCTCTGAGATTCAAATCCCTAGAGAGAAAAATTTCTAATGGAATAAAGGAGAAAAGACTTGTCTTTATCAAAATTGCTTTTGTCAACAATAGCTTTTGTTGCAATGCAGGGAAGTATATATACTCATGGATTCTTTGGTCTTGAGTCTCACTTTTAAGACTTTAATTCTCCCAGGAATTGTCTTTTCTTTAGCTAGCTTAAAAACCCATTAGAAATTGTTGGGAAATAAAATCCAAAGAGACTCTGTGTGCTAAATTAAGTAAATAAATTAGTAAATATGAATAGATGAATTATCTTCATTACTTATATATTTCTTCCCCCAATAAATTGACTTGATTCTTAACAAGAAACAAATGGAAACATATACAAAATATTTTCTGTCTTAAAGTTGATACTAATTATTTTACTATTTTTCAATGTATATTCTGTTTCTGCATCAAGTAGACACTATTGAATTTTTTCTTTTTCCCCTAGAAAAAACTTTTCTCTTATAGCAACTGTGATGCTACTTTCCTGGTTGATGGAAGACTGTTCAAGATTGTTAGGGGATGCCTGTGAGGACTGGCAATTTCTCCTGACCTGAAGAATTTAATTTGACCACTGATGCTAGGCTCAGAGTCTCTGGAATCATAGAGATGAGGGATGAGGTCAATTCTTCTGGATGTTTGCACAGGGAAGTAGAGCCCCCTACTCAGATACTGAACCCTAGAACACCAAAAGGTCACCCAGATATTTGGGGACTGGCAACCACAGCACTAAACAAAAACTTATTCCTTCTTTTATTTTTTATTTTTTGGATGACAGGTCATGAGGAAACCATGTAAGTTCACTGTCATTTCACTTGAAAGGTAGATTTAATACATATTCAATAAATTGAACAATGGTTTATTATATTACTTTTCATATTTATTTATATTTTTAAAATATGGTGCTCCTTAGAAGCAAATTTGTTAGTTTTACATATTTCTATATATCTTTAAAAGGAAACCCTCTGAGACAAAGCATATGTATTACATGTACTTAAACACAAATATAAATACATAAATTTTATTAATGGACCTATAGTATTCATCAAAACATGTATTTAAAAACTAAGTTTTCGGAATCAATTTTCAAAATGATCAAAAGATACGTGGTATCTATGTGATATACTATATACGTGTGTATACACACACACACACACACACACACACACACACAAATATCTATGTATGCCCAAATGATCATAGGATAGTTTTAAAATACAGCATCCAAAATATATCAGACATTATAATTATTAAAAATGTTACTTATGTATAAATGCTTCAAAACAGAAAATTAGGAATACTTATCTTGGAAGCACTTCTAATCACTTCCAGTTTGGCACTGTCCCATTCATATCAATTTTTGCTTAAACTCTTAAAACAAAACAAAAAAAAAACTGAGCTCTTTTTTTTGTTGAAAATGCTAATTCATTTCAATTTTCTTAATTTCAAAAATAATGTTTCTCATTCACCAGTTTTCTCATTACTGAAACATTGGAGAAATATCATGAAATAATTCGTTAAACAGACTAGTTGGTATTCTGTAGACCGAAAAGTCGGTGAAACTGAATTTAAACATTTTGAAACCTAATTTCTGTCAACCTGATTTACCACTGAGGCTTTGTGTGTTCTTATCTCTCGGATTTATCTCCTCCAGCCTAACCAAGCCCTTTGATTTAGCACCGATAGTTTTACATGTAACTGTAAGATATCTTTTAAAAGTGCTTCTAAACAGTTAATCTTCAGATTTACTTTTCATGCAGTTTGTAGCAAATGCTAACAAAAGAGACTGCTTGACACTGGAAGCTCTCGACTTGAAACTCTACTTAGTAATTTTGAGTACAAATAAGTAATTGTGTCTTCAATTTTACATGCTCCAAGAAAACGTACAGACAGGAAGAATTATCTATGTGAAATTAGAGCTAGATTTCACATTGAAGCCTTGCTAATTTCCTGTGAAAATCCACTTCTCAAATGAACGTGACAACAGCGCACGGGTCCACACATTAATAGGAACATCCACCAACGGGACACCTTCCCCATTTAGCTTTAAAGGAACCAGGGGGAACACTTTACAGGCTCAGGAGTGAAGGCAACAGATAGGCCATGCTATTATTTTGGAGCAGGGACTACATATTCTGAAATTGCAGGGCTTGCATGATTTCAGCAAAGACAAAGTCTGCCCTATGTGTATCTCACGGTGACTTGGAGTAAAGCCTAAGTCCACAGCGCTGAAGTTCTGAGAGTTAAATCATCATATACTATCAACCGGAACAACACAGTGATTCAAGTCATTTGCCTCAAAAGCAACTTTGAAATAAACTCCAGTAAAGCTGGTTAGAACAAGTCTATCCCTGTTTTTAGGAAGTTCAAAAATGTGGAAGTTAAGTTTTTCAGAGGCGCTCCGAAGTATACATGTAAACAAAGGCAGTGTCTAATTATTAAATGTAAGTTTATTTAATAATAGGCCATTTAGTTCTTTTGAGGTAGGTTTTCTGCCATATATTGAAAACACTTACGGCTAACCTGGTAAAAAACAACACAACAAATCGTCCAAGTTCGTCGATCCTTAAGTCCAAAATAAGCTGAATGCTGAACACATCATGTAGGATTTTTAAAATGCTTTATAAATTTGAATTTATCTTTGAATAGAAGTCAGTCTTCCTCAGAAAGTCTGAGAATCTTGGCTTAATAACTATTTTTTTTAAGTCCGTTAACGGGGAGCAACTGGAACATTCTACAAAGGGCTGATGGTAATCAAATGCACCTAATAAAAATCCACGGCCCCATAGCGCTGAGGGATTTTGTTATTCATCAGTGAAAACCCTTTTAACAACTACATTTGATTCCCCACAATCATTCATGCTCACAAACATCCAAACCAAAAGTGGACAAATATTTTCATCCTGTATTAAGCGATATAATAAAGGCCTGGGCATGATAATGAAGTGAGAAACATTTACTGGCATACCAGGGTGGTGTAAAAATAGTAATAACCTTTGACAACAAAAAGCTTAGTCAACTCATAGGGACAGTCGCTTTCTGTGCTAGACATGAAATCAATATTATCTGCAAAATCAGAAGACGCTGCAACCTAAAATGATATTTACCTTGAAATTTATAAAACAGAAAGTATTTCCGGTGAGAAGAATTGAATCTTTTCAAACACATAATGGCATCATATTTGCAACTGCAGGCATGTTGAAATATTCAGCTCTGCTTAATTGCTCGAACTGTACTTCTGAAAGAGGTAAATGTTACAAATATTTGTTGACATCAGTTGAAATGTGTGGTATTTAACTAGTTTAAACTAATTAGCCACGAGGTCGTAACCATTTTCATTTATCTAATTTCTTCGGGAAAAAACCGACGTTGTAATAAAACTAGAAGGATGATTACACAACCCACATCGATGTCTTTAAAACCACCTACTCGTCCGCAGGGCCATTACCATGGGCTTTGCCCTTCGATAAGTAACATGGTAATTCTCACAGGCTTTTTGTGTGATAACTTCTGGGAGTCAGGGAGAAGACAATTTTTACTTTAGGCTGCTTGAACTGCAGAACAGATACAGAAAAGCACTTCATTTATTATAGTGATGGAATGCAAAAAGAGCCCACTTGTCTAAGTGCTGTAGGGCTGGGATCACAAAGACACTTATGTTTAGCTCCTGTGCCTTTTGGCGACTATATTTGAAACTGAGTACTGTTACAATATTTAGCAATTTTGTTATATTTTCTGAAATAATGATTATTTGTACATAGAAAATTGCTTAAAGTCCTGTTTCACAGTCCTTAAAAAAAAAAAAGAAAAAAAAATCAAAGCTCATTTACTGGAATATAATCAAGGGTCCTATAATTCAAAGATAATTAATCCTACTTCTACATGTCCCTTTGTTGACAACTAGCAGTGAACCCGAAGAAGTTGTTAAACCCTTTAACTGCCAGATTCTTTAGCGTCATCAATTATGGGACGTAAAGATAAATTAGAAATATATATTAAGCATGTTGAGATGCTCATAAGAAACTGTGTAAAATGCTGTGGAAATCGAGGATAAGAAAATGTTTACTCTATTTGAACAAGGACATATTGACAGAAATACTTTTTTTTTTAATGATTTTTTATTATATTATGTTAGTCACCATACAGTACATCCCCGGTTTCTGATGTAAGGCTCGATGATTCATTAGTTGTGTATAACACCCAGGACACAAATACTTTTAAAACAATCGAAATGCCCTCCCCCCCAAACTGAAGTATACATTTTAACTAAATAAAATATGTTTTCAGAGAAATATGGAAAAAAGTTTAAGGTTTTGATATTGGTGTCATCACCTTATTTTCTTTAATGATATGTGATACAGATAATCAACACAGGGGAATAAATGCCTGACTTCTGAAAATTAAAAAAAAAAATGCTGAGTGAAAGTAAAGAAGCCCTAAATAATTAGAAAGATATACCCAGTTCATGGACCAGGAAGCTTGACATTATTAACAGGTCACTTCTCCCCAAAGTTATCTATAATTCCATGTAATCATATCAAAATCTCAATGGGATTTTCCTTTTGTTCTTGTTTTATTTTTGCCTGGGACTTGACAAACATCGAAAATTCACATGGAAATATAAAGAACATAAAATAGCCAAAAAGCTTCAAAAACAACAAAATTGGAGGGTTCCTACTACTTGATTCCAACACACATTATAAAGCTGTGGGAATCTAAGGTAGTGCAGCATTGGCATCAAGATAGACAAATACATCAATGGAGCGAATAAGCTGTTCAGAAATAGGGCCCCTACTTACATAAACAAATGGTTTTTGACAAGTTGCAAAGGCAGCTCAGTGCAGAAAGAACAGGCTTTCAGCAAAAGGTGCTCAGACATTTGGAAATCCACATGCAAGAAAATGAACGGTTTTTTAGTGTCTATTTTTCTTATATAAGAAAAATGCTCAAAATGGATCATAGATTTGAATATAAAAATCTAAAACTATAAAATTTCTGGGAAAAAAACATAAGAGAAGACCTTTGTCACCTTGGGTTGTCAGAGATTTCTCAGGACACCAAAAGCATGATCCATATAAGAAAAAAAAAATGATATACTGCGCTCAAAATTAGAAACTTTGTTCTTCAAAAGACACTTTAAGGATAATAAACAGACAAGCTACACTGGAGGCAAATATTTTCAAAGCATGTAGCTCATAAAGGACTTCTATAAAGCACTCTCAAAACTGAATTAAAAGGGAAGGAAAATGGGCCAGAGATTGAACATACACTTCACCAAAGGAGAAATAATGAGTGATATGGTAGGTGAATTATGGCTTCCCAACATTTATCCATGTCCTATTCTCTGCCCCACACCCCCCAAAAAAAGAAAAAGAAAAAGACTTTGTAGATGTGGGGTAAATTAAGGGTGCTGAGATGAGATTATTCTGGATTATATGGGTGGACGCTAAATGCAATCACACGTTCTTTATAAGAGGAAGGCAGAGGAAGATTTGACCATAGACAAAGGAAGGCCATGTGACAGAAGCAGAGGGAAACAGAGCCAGAGAGAGAAGATGTTATGCCATTGGCTTTGAGGATGGAAGAGAGGAAAGGACCATGAGCCAAAGAATTCCAGAAGTTCAGTTCTAGATGCTGGAAAGGGCAAGGAACAGGATTTTCTGCTAACACCTTGATATTAGCTAAGCAAAACTGATTTCAGACACCTAGTGTCCACAACTGAGGGAATAACCTTCTGTTGTTTCAAGCCAAGTTTGTAGTAATATATTAGAGCAGCCAGAGGAGAGTGATGTAGATGGTGTAAAAGCACCTGAAAAGATGCCCAACATCATTAGTCATGAGGAAAATAATTAACACACCAACTATAACAAGATGAGAATGTGAAGGAACTAGTACTGGCATGCAATGGTGGGAATGTGAAATTGTGCCACCACTTTCGAAAACAGTTTAGCAGCTTCTTAAAAAGTTCATCAACATGTGCCATATGACACAAGTCATTCCAATCCTAAGTATTTACTCAAGAGAAAAGTTAACCTCCATACAAAGATTTGCACTTGAATGCTTATAGCAACTTTATTTGTAATAGCTGAAAACTGACAATTACCCAAATGTCCATAAAGAAGCAAATGGATAGGGGCGCCTGGTTGGCTCAGTCCATTAAGCATCTGCCTTTGGCTCAGGTCATGATCTCAGGGTCCTGGGGGGGAGCCCCATGTCTGGCTCCCTGCTCAGCAGAGAGTCTGCTTCTCCCTCTCCCTCTGTCCCTACCCCCCTCCTCATGCTTGCTCTCTCTCTCTCTCAAATAAATAAATAAAATCTTAAAAAAAAAAAAAAAGGAAATGGTAAACAAATGGTGGTATACCCATACAATGGAATGAAACTCAGATATAATGAAAAAGGAACACATGATACATGAAAAGCATGGATGACTCTCAAAATAGTAATTCTGAGAGAAGGAGGCCAGACCAAATAAAAGAACATACAGACCGCAAGATTCCATTTCTATAAAACTGTATAAAATGAAAAGTAATCAACAGTGACAGAAAGCCTGGGAAGAGGGCATGGGAAGGACAGACGGCAAGGATTTTAAAGGGGCATGAACAAACTTTGGGGATGACACATGGTTTCACAGGTGTATACACATGACAGAACTTACCAGATGGTACCCATATGCAGTTCACTGTATATCAATGATACTCCAGTTAAGCTATTCACAATAAATAAATAAGAACATATTTTTGATGATCTATTTGCAATCCAGGAGCTGGATCTAAATGTCAAATTCATAGATTGTTAATCTTGAAGGCATTTGTTTTTGCAGAGTATGTAAGATGCCTCAACTTGTTTACTCATTTGATTTGTAGTCAAGTTTTATATTTTATCTTATGTCTTAGAAAACTCTTCTTCTACTATGGAATAATACCCTGTAGGTAACATCTATTACTTAACAGGCAATGTTTAGTTTTCCAATTCAATAAAACTACCTCAGGGAGAAACCAATGGCTCAGTTCAATTAGGAAAAGAAAATATGAATTATACCAACTACAGGATGCCTAGAATAGGAGTAATTGGTAGAACTACAGTAAAGAAAACAGTAAAGGCCTAAGGAAAATTAATATGAAATATAATTATGGAAAATATTTGTGCAGACAAAAACGAGTCCCCTAGTTTCTACTCCATTCCAAATTCTGGCATTTCGTGCTCCTGTCAGCAGCACGTATATCAAACTGGAACAATACAGAGAAAATTAGCATGGCCCTGTGCAAGGATGACGTATGGGTTCATGAGGCATTCCATATATTTTTTTAAAATTTTAGAAAAAAAAAAAATTTTGGTATGTCTACGCTCTCTTCATCTTTTAAATTATTTATAAAACACACTTACGGGGCACCTGGGTGGCTCAGTCAGTTCAGTGTCTGCCTTCAACTCTGGTCATGATCCCAAGACCCTGGCATGGAGCCCCGGCTCAGCAGGGAGCCTGCTTCTCCCTCTTCTTCTGACCCTCCCCTACTCGTATTTTTTTTCTCTCTCTCTTTCTCAGATAAATAAAATTAAACACACACACACACACACACACACACACACACACACACACACATTTATGCAGTACCAATGTATATTTAAACACAGTGTTCAGCTTCTAAGTATTTAAAGAGAAATAAGAAAGTCTGTACCCTAAAGAACCTGACAGGTTAGGAGGTGAGCTCAACAATTTAAGGAAAGAGGAAAAAAAAAGAAACTAGACCATAAATGAATGCTGTGACAGCTACATAAAAGGACTTGCTGATGGTAAGGGAATCATGAATGGATAATAGAAATGGGAATTATGATTAAAGCATACTCTTTGGCTTAATTTAAACAAAACCGAATTTTCTTGATTATATCATATAATAATAAAATAAAATGGTAAAAGGACCACTTCTCTATTTCCTCCTTCTGTCTTTCACTTTTACACGTAAGGAATGTTTTGTCCACTACAGATAGAATCTGGATGCCTGATTGATGCGGCCAAGTCATGGCAGCCCATTGCTGTAAAAAGCTGCTGGGTTATAAACCAAATCTACACGGTTCAAAAACATTCCTTTATAACGAATATTGAGCATCATTTCAAACATTTAAACCATTCATGCAGATCCACTTTTCAAACAGCAAACAACAGCAATATTCACTATGCCATTAAAATAAGAGATAACAAAACCATTCTCATTTTGCATTTCCTTTGTCAAAATATTTCACCAAACACAATTCTAACCATAACTTCAAAACCATTTATAATTTGCAAACCCACTACTGAATTATAGAAATCGTTACCAAATTTCCTGCCAAGAGTTTAAAAACCTTCAAGGCACTTTCCCACATGAACCATGTAAAATGGTGGCTGCCTAACCCAAGCTGAACTAATGTGTCCCTTGTCAGAAAGTCCAATAACCCAAAGCCAAAAATGGAGATTAGTTTCAATCTGGTGGCTAAGGCCCTAACATAAAAATCCTGAGCTGCCAGCAGCCATATTTCCCACCATCAGATGTAAGAATCTTGACGGAATCCTGACGCGTCGAGAGAGACAGCCATGAGGCAGAAGGAAAGGCATTTCTATTTCTTGTTAATAAGATAACTGCCCTACTGCCTTTATGGTTTTCTTAAAACAAAGTTGCCGAAACTTTCTTGGATTCTAAGAGCTTAAAGCTTTTGGCTTAAGCTGGTTTGAGTTATAATTCTTAAAAGCTGCAAAATTTTTGCAAAATCAAAAAGAAACACTATGAAAGACAAAACATATTAATAATCATTCTTTCTCTAAGGTACAAATTATCATACAGCTACAATAATTAAAGCAGTAGGATTCTAAGGATGGAATATAGAAACAGATTAGTATAAGAATATTCAAAACCAGAATTATACCAACTACATATCAATGAGAAAGGATAAATTCTTTAAAAAAAATGCTACTGGGTCAATGGCTTCCTTAACTGGAAATAGGTATATTCAGATACCTTCTTGACAGTTGGCACTAAAAATAAATTTCAGATATATTAAAAGTTTTACCTGTGAAAAATGAATATACAAGTGCTAGAAAGGGACGCCTGGGTGGCTCAGTCAGTTAAGCGCCTGCCTTTGGCTCAGGTCATGATCCCAGAGTCCTGGGATCAAGTCCTGCATTGGGCTCCTTGCTCGGAGGGGAGCCTGCTTCTCCCTCTCCTTCTGCCTGCCGCTCCCTCTGCTTGTGCACTGGTTCTCTCTCTCTCTGACAAATAAATTAAAAATATATTTTAAAAAAAGTACCAGAAGGAAATTTATCTGGTTACTTACGTGAGAATGCAGCAGGCCTTTTTAAGCATAAGACCACAGCTTGAAGTAAGAAGGGAAGATAGACTTGAATTTGAAAAATTCAAATTTTGAAAAGTCGGCTTAAAATAAAAACTTTTACATGAAGAAATGGCAAAAAAAAAGATAACATATGTCAATTGAGACAAAGACTAAATGTCCTTGATATATAAAATGCTTTTTTTTAAAAAGGACAAAAATACATACAGAAAAATGTACTAAGAACACATGGAGGCACTTTAACAAAACACACGGCAAAAGAGTCAACTTCATTTTAAAAGGGGATATGATTTTCAACTCTGAGATTGACTGAGATGAATAAATGACTAAAGACAGTATTGGTGAGAGTATAGAACATTCTTACGTGGTTTTAACTTAGATATAAATTACATTGCTTTCCTGGAAAACCATTTGGTAGCTTAAAACTTAAAATATAGATTCTCTGACTCATTATTCTACTTTGAAGAATTTAATATAGAGAAATAATTGTGTAAGTCTATAGGTGTAAAAGGACTAGGAGATTCACCAAAAACTCTTTTTAATACAGAATCAAATAATATAATAAGTGCTCAAATGCAGAGGACTTGTTAATTATGACAAATACATATAGTGGAATAAAAGTAGTCATTAAAAGTGATAATTTAGACACATTTTTATTGACATAGGGATATATAAATATGTTATTAACTAAAAACAGAAATTTATAAGACGCGATACTATTTCTTAGAAGTATATACATATGTATATATGATATTCGATATCCTAAGAATTGAAAGGAGCAAGGAAACTCTTTTCAGGCTATAAGCTACATGGCAAATATCCAAGTGGTCTCCGTTTCTGCTTACAGTGCATGCTAATAGTTCTACCATTAACTTTTTTGCTACAAAGAAGAGTGCACCTGTTTGTTCTTAATTCTGATGAATTAGTTGCTGACCTAGGAGACGTTAAGCCCTGGTTAAAATTAAAACTCTAGAGAACTGGCGTATCTTGAATGTGAAAATGGCAAACCTTTTCTACATTATCCCATCAGCTCTGACAGGCTCTGTTAAGTCTCAGACTTAAGTCTTTCCAAGTCAGCTAAGAGGATTAAAATATGGACACAGAAACATTAGCACCCAGCCCTGAGTTTCAGTATCACGCAGGACCAAGAATCATGGGCTCATACACAGCTGCTTACTGCTACCATTTGCTTTTTCCCCCCGGTCAGGAGGAAATAGAAAGTGCTATTCCACAAACAACCGCCATACCTTCCTTTAACACTGCCACTGAAGTCTGTGAAACCAGGTGGCTTCGAGACTGTTCCTCATTACAGTCCATGCAGTAAATCTCTGTTTCTCTATTTTCTCCTGTGTTCTAATACCTCTAATGTTCTGGACTTCCTTTGTCCTGACCCAAATTTCTATTTCATTACTTCTCCTAGATCCCTGATTTTATCCTCTTGAACTTTAAATTCGTGGGGAAAAAAAAAACAAAACCCTATCATCACTAAACATTCCCTTCTCTTCCTTTTCTCAACAGAAACCTTGCTCTGTGCAGCAACTGTGACAGAAGCATGCATGCACCATCGGATCTCCTTCAAAGGAGAGTTTACTGACCAGCTGAAGGGAATGTGGACAGCCACCATCTACAGCTGTCAATGCCTTCCTGGTTGGCCACAACTGAAGAGAGTCTCCTTGTCTCAAGTCACACTTTTCTTGGGGGCAGGTTGCTCACTGAGTGAGGTAAGGCCAGCCATTTTAACCCAAATATCAGACACGCCAGTGGGCTCACTCAAGTGCTCCCTGCAGAGTTGGTAAGGTTGTGTTGGCTCTCCCTTGCAATTTAACTTCTTCCTTTGTCAAATTTGACTTCTTCCCTCCTTCCTTTCACAGGTGCTAATTTCTAATAAACAATTTGCCTTTTGAACTCCATGCAGTGTCTGCTTCCAGAAATACATCCTGTGATCATTGGTGTTACTAATGGGTCCAACAAGCCATCAATACAATGGGACTTGGGAGCTGATCATTCATTACCTGGCTGACAGTGAGGAGCCCTAATGGCAGATGGAACACAGCTCCTGGCACAAAGTGGCCTTTCAATTGTGAAAACTGTCACTGGCTGTGAATTGGAAGGGTACCAGTGAAATGGGCAGTGAATGTGGTGAGAACATATATACGCTCACAGGCAGTGATGAATGTCCTGGCCAGTTGTTCAGGGGCATAGAATAGAAAAGACAAGAAAATCAGGAGGAGGAGGAGGTATCCTGCTTGGCAAGGGTAATTGCCCCTGATCATTAGGAGAAGAAACCTTCCTATACATAGTTGCCATTACAGTGGGAGCAGGGAGAATATGTGTGGAGTCTAGATAATCCTCGTTGTGCCTTTTTATACCTTTTTGCCCAATTTTGAATTTAAATAAACAAATACAGTGAACCCAACCTGAGAAGAACATAGTTAACAAGAGACTCAGGACCCTGAGATTAGCAGGGCTTGGGTCATGCCACCAAGCGAGCCAGCAAGGACAAGTTGAGGACAAATCATTATGGTTCCTGGAATACACAGGAAGTCATGGTGGAGGTCTTGCCCCAATCTGAATCACAATTTCACAATACCTAGTTCTGAATTGGTTGTTATGGAGAGAAAACTACACATATACCATTATAAGGATTTACTAAATTGAGGAAATAGTAAATATTTTCTCATTATATCAACATTAGAAATTGCTTTACAGTCTAACAACAAAAGCCTCCCAAATTCCTGAGAAATTATTTTTTCTTCTATGAGGAGAGAAGTTGATAGTGAATGTGCTGAAACATTTATCTTTCTCATTTGAGAGTCAAGGTCTGCTGGAGTTTTGACTTCTACGGTAGGGTTTTCAATTTCAAGCTTTGGAACATTCAAAATACTGTCTAACACTGGAGAAATCTATGGAAGGTACTGTGCCAGGGTTGGTAGAACAGTGACTCTGAGCCATGAATTAGGATGTGCTGTTAAAATGGAACATGGACGTTAAGTTCCTCTGCCAAAGATGCCTCTTGGTCATCTCTCCAGCTGAAAGAATCTTTTATATGGGAAGACACAATGCAAAAGAAAAGGCCTGCTCTCCAGTTACTGTCATTTGAACGTATAAGCGAAGTATATGGCACCTTTGTTCTCCTCGGTGCACTGTTGGTCTCTAAAGCAGTAGACAATCATCCACTTCCCTGCCGGATGGGGAGCCCAAGCAGCTGCCTCAGGTCATGTACGACCCAGCACATCAGTTAATAGTCTGAACATGGCCACAGTACATTTGATCCAGCCACCATCTTTTTCACTATATCTTGTTATTTCTCCCCACTCCTATGCCACAGCATCTACAAATGCAATTGAGAGGTAAGGTAAAATACAGAATATCTTCATGTTAATTTCATCTTTCTAATGCAGAGAAAGCATCCCCATTTCTTGGATATTGTTTTAAGTCATAATCATATTTACTAGATCTCTCAGCCTTGTGTCATCTGCAAATCTTAACCTAGACACAGACATCTTCTTTTAAAGAAAGATTTACAAGAAGCCTGCCTAGAGGAAGTGAGATGCTCCAGATGACCTCTGAAAGTCCCTGCCAGGCTTATGTTTTGAATTTTCCATAACATTTCATTATGTAAAACAGACCCATTAGCTGTGTTTACTCAGGCATATGGAAGAAGATTGAGACAATTACCTAAAAATCCACTGTGACTTTTCAGTAAATGTTATTAAAGAAAAAGTGGGAAATGGGGCTTGAATTATCCAGGGTGTTTATTTCCATTGATCAAAGTCACAAAATAATTACCTCATTTCACTTTGCCTGATTACTTATAAGTTCATGATAGATTTTATCTTAGGACATAAAGAAAGGGAAATTGGGTGAAACTACATAAAAACCGACATAGCAGAGAGCAGTTTGTTAAGGTTCCCTTATTTAAAGTGAAAGAACACCTCTATAAAGTTAGAATTGTTTCAACTGTAAGTTAGGTTGACGAGGATCAATGTACCAGTATACATTCTGTGAATCCTGACCAAGAAATTGTAGTTAAGATTAACATTTCAACCCAAAATCTTACTAACTTTATACCATAAAATTATGAGATGGCTCTTCTTACTCCTTAGAATCAACATGCTCATAATGTTGAGCTTTACTGAAGATCATAAAAAAGGGGTAAATAACATATGAGATACTCTCCTCTCTAGAAGGTACAATGATTAGAAGAAAGAGACACTTTAAAACTTTACTTAGAACGATTAAACATTTGCATGTGACGTTAAAATTCACCTAGGAAAACAAGCTAATTCTCATGATGGTAATAAAGAAAATAAAATAACTACTAAGAAAAATTGAACTGTTAGGATTCAAGACAGTGATTTCACATGAAACCTAACTTTTCTTTTTCCATGGTTGATGGAGAAGTATCAAGTCACAAACCATGCTCATCACAATTTTCTATATATGGTACTGGTGAGGCTATTTACTTTCGGGCAAAGATCAGGAAACATTCCATGGCAATGAGATCTCTTAATCTGTGAAACATTATCTCAGGGGAAATGGTAGAATCCCCTTCACTGGCCACTCACTGTTTACTTAGAAAGTATAGTGGACAAAATATGATAAGAGATATCATGGGAAGCAAATCCTTTTTAAAGGGGGAGGTAAGCACAAGAGATAAAAAAGGGAACAAGTTCTGCTCAGTGCCTACTCTGTGAAGAAAGCGTTTCTACACACTTATTTAGTATCCATCACTACTCTGGGAAAGCACGTTATGAACATTTTACAGATCAGAAAACTGAAGCTAAGGGGAGCTTGCTGACTCAAGAGTACTGAGTGACAGAGAGCAGGTCTGTCTTACTTTGTGACTGGTAATTTTAAGTGTCAACTTGACTAGGGCATGGGATGGCCAGATAATTATTAAACATTCTGGGTATGCCTGGGAGGGTTCTTGGATGAGGTTAACATTTTATTGGGTAGACTGAATAAGTCAGATTGCCCTCCTGAATGTGGGTGGGCCTCATCCAATCTGTTTGAGGCCTAAATAGAACAAAAGGGAGAGTAAAAAGTACTTTGTTCCTTCAACCTGTTTTTGAGCTGGGATATTAGTCTTTTGCACTTGAACTAGAACTTATACCAACAGCTGTCCTGGGTTACCAGCTTGTAGAAGGTAGATCACAGAACTTCTCAGCCTCCATAATCGTGTGATCCAATTCCTCATAATAAATACTATTTATATATAAGTAAATATAAATATTATATAGTATATATCATATATTTCGTATTGCTTCTATTTCTCTGGAGAACCCTGACTAATACATGCCCTTAGGTTCATTCTCTCCTGTCTGTGAAGAAAATATGTTAAAGCGACTATCACAAAAAAGTCAAGTGCAGCAATATTTAATTCTCTACCCCATTAGGCACACAGTCTTCTATCTTTGCCATGAGTGGTTACACTCTATGTCCGGACACAAACCTGTAAGAATATGAAAAATAAGCATACAATAGCAAAACAAGATTATCTTCTCATCATTATATTTGCAAATCAGGAGATTAATGAAAACTATCAAGAGCTCAGTTGCAATAATATTATAGGAATGAAAGCCAGATTGCTGGAGACTTAATAATGTGTGACAGAAAACCAAGGCAACTATTGTCAACAACTCATCCAATCTGCACATTGTCATTGGAATTCCCTCTCTTTCAGGGACAGTAGGAAATGCAGATCACAATTTCAAGAAAAAGAGAAAAGAGTTTTATGAGAGGGAAGAAAGATTATGGAAAGAAGTATTCTTTTTGGATGAAACACTATCACAATATGTTTATAGGTTGATAAGAACAATCAAGAGAAAAAAGAAAGATTCAAGGGTGAGATTGGATAATTCATAGTTAACAATAATAACAATTATTATTAATTAAAATCACTGAGACAATATTTGAAGAGATGGAAATCAGAGGAAGTAAAAGAGATTCATTCTGGAAAAAGATGGAAGAAGGTAAAAATGTGAATAAACACAGAGCCATACAAGGCTTTGTAGTAGTTATCTCTAGAAAATTAGGAAGACATCAGCTGTGAATAAATAGGTAATGATTAGGGAGTTGAATAAAGAAGAAAAGACTACAATATGTAATTTGTGTGTAGAAAAAGGGACAGGGATGGCAAGTAGGAATTGCACTGGAGAAGAGAAAAAGGATTGTTGAGCAGCCCCTCAGGGATTTGAGATAGGACAACACAACCTCCTTAGGTGATGTATGCCATCAACCATCATCACTGTGGAAGGAGAAAGGAGGTACTTTGGTTTTTCCTAGGTTGATGGCTCAGAGGGCAAGAGATATGATCAAAATAGCAATGCTGCAAGTGAGAATAGAATTGAAATGGAAAGTCAAGGAGCCCAAGCTAAATGGGGGGGGGGGGGGGAATCAGTATAATTGGGACTAAGACTTAGAAATGAATGAGAAGTTAGGCCCCGAAAACTGACATGAAATGAAGAGAGTCTCAGTGAAAGTGGAGTAATGGCAAAGACAGAAACATAAGAGGCCAGGAGAACTTCAGTTAAAACTTATTTAAAATTACTTTTGGATGATAACAAGTTCTAAGTGTAGCCAAATATGTGGGTCGCTAACAGGGACAGGAAGGAATGACCACTAAAGGAGAGATCACAGGAAAGAAAGGGTTAGGTATTAAATGGATCGGTTGCAGACACATCAAGAGCTACCCAGATTCATGGAGTAGAAAAGGTTATAGTGAGTTTGCTGTTAAAATCCCTGAGAAGTCAGAAGGGGGCAGCACATAAATCACTGTGGTAAAGATGAAGTTGCTAAGTGGCAGCTGTCATTGAATAGTATGAATTTTATAGATTAGATAATGGTTATGGAGATTAGCAAGCAGTGGTGGTATAATCAGGTGAAGTCCAAGTACCAGTTTAATGAAAAAGGTGGAAAGATTATTTAAAGGAAAAAAAAAAAAGGCTGAGGTGGAAGAGAAAATGGATTACCAGCAAAATAGAAGTTTCTAAAAGCATTGGGAAAGACGGTTGAAGGGCTTAGTGTGAAGAGCCAGCAGAGAGGAAAGACAATTGAAGTTAACTGCAATAAGGCTGTGGCGGAGCAGGGAGTTGGGAGTGGGAAGTGTACAAGGGATTGGGACTGCAGAGACTAAAGAAAAATGCCAAGGGACAGAAGGTAAAAGGTCATGATGAGGAAAAGGTTTGTACCCTGTCCCAAAGCAGAAATGATTAACTAGAGCTAAATCATATTGCTGTATTTTATCTGATAATTTGTGATCTCTATCTGAGAGTGTCCAAAAAGTGGATACAAAGGTCTGGGAATAATTAAAAATCATTCCTCAGTTTGTAGCCCCAGGTACAATTTAATTTAGCAACCACTACAAATACCAATGAAAATCAGTATCTTTAAAACCTTTTGAACATATTTCTTTTCCAAACCCCATCAAACACAAACATACACATGCACTCACAGAATGGCTTCCTTCTCTTAAAATATCATTGTCAGTAAAATCACTTACCACTCTCCAACTCTGAAAATCCCAGTTCTCCTCTATTCCCACCCACTCTCTTACCTCCTGCCCTCCTTTTTCCCTTTCTCTCTTTTTTTCCATCCTTCCTTCTTTCCTCAGCCTGGGACACAGTATAGTGATGATGAGTTCACTGATCTGGATCCTGATTTATTTCATTTTCAGTCTTGACCTATTCATTTATTGGCTTCACAGCACCTAATATCAGATTCTTTCTCAGTTTTTTTCAGGAATATCTTCATCTTTCCCTTAATCTAACTGATGCTTTATAGAATATGTCATTTAACCACAGTAGAATATACATTCTTCTTAAGCTTAGATGGAACATTCACCCAGATAGACCACATTTGGGGCCATAAAACACTCAACAAATTCAAAGAATAAAAATCATACAATGTATACTCTCAGACCACAGTGGAATCAAACCATAAAACTATAACCAAAAGATAGTTGGGTAAAAAAAACCACAAATATTTGGAAGTTAATGGACATATGTCTATGTAACTAATGGGTTACAGAATTCTCAAGAGAAATTTACCACATTAAGGGCATAAGTATTTAAAATGAAGAACAATCTAAAATTGATAACCTAAGCTTTCACCTTAGGAA
Organism: Ursus americanus; assembly: GCF_024610735.1. Taxonomy (NCBI): domain Eukaryota; kingdom Metazoa; phylum Chordata; class Mammalia; order Carnivora; family Ursidae; genus Ursus; species Ursus americanus. Next base: position 19,842,117 of record NC_142151.1, on the reverse strand, counting down.
ACTGAAGGAAAAAAAGCAATATAAGTCTGAATCAAGCAAAAAAATAAATAAAAATAAAAAAATTAGAGAAATCAATGAAATTGAATAGGAAATTGAATAGGAAAAAATAGAGAATGTCAATATAACCAAAAGTTGGTTTGTTAAAAAGATCAATAAAGTTGATAGAACTCTAAACAGGCTAACTAGAAAAGACAGAGACAGATAGATACACCAAACACACACACACACACACACACACACACACACACATTACTTTCACTATCAGATGTGAAAGAAGGATCATCCTTACTGATCTTATAGACATTAAAAATATCCTAAAGAAATACTATGAACAATTCTGTGCAAATTAATTTAATAACTAGTTGAGATGCACCAATCCTTTGAAAGACGAACTACTAAAACTCACAAAAGGTGAAAAAATAACCTTAATAGCCCCATGTCTATTAAACAAATGGAGTCAATAATTAATAGCCTTCCAAAAAATAATGCCCAAGGACTCAAATAGCTTCACTAGTGAATTTCCCTGAACACTCAAAGAAGAAATAATTCCAATTATCCACAACCTCTTCCATAAAATAGAAGCAGAGGGAATACTTCCTAACTCATAAGGTCAGCCATTTACTATTAGAACAAAACCGTTAAGGACATTTCAAGAAAATTAAACAATTATAAAATTAAAAGAAAACCAATGCAAAAAGTCTAACAAAATATTAGCAACTCAAATACAGTATTGTATAAAAAACAGTTATGTACCACAACCAAGTGGAATTTATTCTGGGTATGGAAGGCTGCTTCAACATGATAATACCAATTTATGTGATCTATCATATTAACAAGTTAAAGAAGAAAAATCACATGATCATATCAACTGACACAGAAAAAGTACTAGATAAAATTCAATTAATCCATGATAAAACTCTCAGCAAACTAAAAACAGAGGAAAGGTTCCTGACCTTGATAAAGAATATCTACGAAAACCTTGTAGCTAACATCATACTTAACGCTTTCCTCCTCAGATAAGAAACAAGGCAAGTATACTCCCTCTAACCACTCCTATTTAACAACATACTGGAGGTTCTAGGAGTGCACTGGGGGGGGGGGCACACAGGTTGAAAAGGAGGAAATAAAACTGTGGTTCATATATACAATGGAATATTACTCAGCCATTAAAAGGATGAAATCTTACCATTTACATCAACGTGGATGGAACTGGAGGGCATTATGTTGGGTGAAATAAGTCAATCAGAGAAAGATAATTATCATATAGTTTCACTCATATGTGGAATATAAGAAACAGCAAGGAGGATCATAGGGGAAGGGAGGGAAAACTGAATGGGAAGAAATCAGAGGGAGATAAACCATGAAAGACTCTTAATTATAGGGAATAAACTGAGGGTTGCTGGAGGGGAGGTGGGGGGTATGGGGTAATTGGGCAATGGGCATTAAGGAGGTCCCATGATGTGATGAGCACTGGGTGTTAATAATGCAACTGACGATTAACTGAAGTCTACATCTGAAACTAATGATGTACTATCTGTTAGCTAATTGAAATTAAATTTTAAAAAAGAAAAGACAAGCTTCAGACTGGGAGAAAATATGTTCACAACACATCTGGTAAAGGAATTGTATTAAAATATATTTTTAATATATTTTATATATTTATACATTTAATATACATTTTATACATTTAATATAAATGTATCCTTAAAATTAAACAACAAGAAAACAACTCCATTAAAATAGGCAAAAAATCTGATTAGACACAACAGGATATATAGATGGTAAATAAGCATAAAAACATGCTCAACATTTGTCATTAGAGAAATGCAAATAAAACAGTGCGATATTTCTATGTACCTATTAGAATGGATAAAATAACATTTCTTGAATCTAATAATACCAATTGCTGGTGAGAATGTGAGCTCACAGAAACTCTTATTCATTGCTGGTGGGAATGGAAAATGGTATAGCCACTTTGGAAGATAATTTGGAAGATTCTTTCAAAAGCTAAACATAGTCTTATCATAACAATCAAACAATTGCACTCTTAGGTATTTACCTAGCTGGTTTGAAAGCTTAATGTCTATGCAAAAGCCTGCATGTACATGTTTATAAGAGCTTTATTCATAATTATCAAAAACTAGGAACAACCAAGATGTCTTTCAACAGGTGAACAGACAAACTGTGGTACATCCGTACAATGAATTATCATTCAGTGATACAAAGAAATGAGCTGTTAAGCCACAAAAAGACATGGAGGAATCTTAAACACATATTGCTAAGTGACAGAGGCTAAGCTGGATATAAGAAGTCTGAAAAAGCTACATGCTGTATGATTCCAACTGTATGACATTCTGGAAAAGGCAAAACTCTAGAGATGATAAATAGATCAGTGGTTGCCAAGGGCTCAGGGTTCTCGGGAGAGTTGAATAGGTGAAGTTCAGGGATTTTTTAGTATGATGAAACTATTCTGTAGCATATGATACTGTAATGATGGATACAGACACTATCCACTTACTAGAACCCACAAAACTTTACAGCAGAAAAAGTGAACATTAATTAATGTAAGTTTAAACAAGTCATTTAGAAGGATGAGGAATGTGGATTGAATGCATATCATGATAAAAGAATCTAACTGTATTACAATGTATGAAGGAACTTCATTGAAGTGGATGGGAGGGAAGAGGTGATGACCTAAGTACCTTTAGAAATGAATGGAGTCTATAAGACTAAAGGCAAAAGGAACTTCACATTAGCACTGTCTTCTAGTTAATAAAGTTGTTTCCTGAAGGGGTGCAAGTTAACCATCCTGAAACCACTATACATATAGACTAGAATAAACAATTACATAAATGGATGGCAAAAGGTGGGAATCAAGTTTCTCTTGTTGGAGTGGGAGGTTACAGACAAGAAAGGGGGGAAAGTTAAAACGATCCACATGGTATTAGATAATTACCCATGTTAACTTAATATAGATGGTAATGAATATGATATAATAGAAAGATTTATGGATATGTGTATTCCCATGGGTTAATGTGTATACATACTTCCTTTCTCTCTCATAAAAGAAACCAGGGCTCCTTGGGAAAAAATGGCTGATTCTAGGGACAGGAAATCAAATGAGCCAAGAGTACCTTGTAGTTCCAGAAAGTAAAGAAGTACTCAAAAAAAAAAAAAATCAACAATGCAGGTATGTCAATGGGATATAGGTGCCAACTGAAAGGGCTTCCAATGGCCAAAGGTGAAACAATTTGAGAAGAAAAAAAAAAAGGGTATTGATTTTACACTGATATAAATAAATGATTAAATAATTAAATGGGGAGAAGAGGCAAATGTGTGTTGCATAACAATTCCACGTAATTTATGTAGATACTCTGTCCTCAAAGAGATGTAGCATAATTTCCCACTCCCTAAGTGTGGGCTGTGAATAGTGACTTTTTTTTTTTTAACAAAGAATAGAATATAGAAAGGTTGGGGCAAGTGTGGAAAGTAATTTTACAGTAGACCATAGTGGATGAGACCCTGAAAAACACTACTTCACCCAGGTGATCAAAGTCAGTAGCAACCAGCACTGTTGCTTATTATGACTTATCACTAGTCATGTTGATATCATAAGATACCATATCATGAGAATGGCACTTTACCTGCGTGGTCTTCCCCCAAATTCTTAACCTCAGTAGAATCACGAGAAAAAAGACAAACCCCAGTAGAGGGATGTTCCACAAAAATACCTAACCAGCACTTCTCAGAAATCTCAAGGTCATTAAAACCAAGAAGAGTCTGATAAACTGTCACAGCCAGGAGTTGCCTAAAGAGAAGTAATGACTAATGCTAATGACTATCCTGGATAGAATTCCTAAACAGCCAAAGGACATTAAGTAAAAACAAACGAAATCTGAAAATGTACATATTTAATAATGTATCATACTAGTTTATTATTTGTGACAAATGTACCATATTATTGAAAGATGTTAATAATAGGAAAAACTAGATACAGAGTATATGAGAACTCTCTATACTATCTTTGTAATTTTTTTCATAAATTTAAACCTATAATATACTATATATATAGTAGACTCTCTCTCTCTCTATATATATATATAATTTGTAAAATTAAGTTTATTTAAAATAAAAAGCTTATTAACAATGTAAAACAAGAAGCGTCACATCCAACACTAAAGACATACCTTTCAACAAAAACATTTCCCTCATCCTCAACTGTGTATCTATATCAGAAACCTAATGTGTTTTTGACTCTCTCCTTCCTTTATCCTGCTCATTTAAATAATCACTAAATTTGGTCAATTATTCTTCCTTAATTTACAAATTCATTTCTACTTCTCCATTCCCACTGCCTTAGTCCAATATTTTTCACCAAACTCCTTAATAGAATTATAATGTCCCAGCTTCTGTTTTTTCCCTACTTCAGTCCATTGCATCATGCTGTAACCACAGTAAAACTTCAGAAATAGCAAAATGACTTTTTTTTTTAAAGGCTCAAAATCCTTACTGACTCCCCTGTGCCTTCAGCATGGAGTCCAAATAGCTTAATCACATCATAGAAGACCCTTTGGTAACTACTTTTGCCTATTTTTCCAGCACCATCTGTCGATATGTCCATCCTTTTATCCTATCATATTGAATTACTTATAGTTATTTGAGTGGTTTGACACTCTCATATCATTCTATAATATTTTCCTTCTGCCAGCTGAAATGTTACCTTTTCTGAGAAATCTTCTCCTCTTTCAGCTTGTTAGATGCGCTTCTTTTTCCTCGCCTTCTGGGTATACCTTGGTGAAAACACTTATTACACTGCCTAGTAATTACTTTGTCATTTTTTTTCTAAAGATTTTATTTGTTTATTTGACAGAGATAGAGACAGCCAGCGAGAGAGGGAACACAAGCAGGGGGATTGGGAGAGGAAGCAGGCTCATAGTGGAGTAGCCCGATGTGGGGCTCGATCCCATAATGCTGGGATCATGCCCTGAGCCGAAGGCAGACGCTTAACCGCTGTACCACCCAGGCGCCCCTACTTTGTCATTTTTTACTCACATATCCTTGCCTTGAGCTTTCTGAGGGAAAGGACAACATCTTTTCCCTCTGAATTCTAAGAATCTAGCATAGTGTCTGGATATAATATTCAGCAAATATCTGTGTAAAAAGTTCTGCAAGTCAACTTCTGGAACCACAGTTGAGTCTAAAGAACCACCTCTTTTCTTTTAGAGGAAGTATAGTATATATTTGGGTGGAGGAAGAGGGAGCTGCTAGTATTTGTTAAGTAAATATCATGTGCTAGGTATTAGGATGGGAAATGTGCGTGTGTGTGTGTGTGTGTGTGTGTGTGTGTGTGTGTGTGTGTGTTTTCAGAGAGAGACAGAGAGAGTGGGGGTTGGAGGGAGAAACACAATCCTAAGCAGGCTCCATGCTCAGCATGACACCAGCCTCGATCTCACAACCCTAAGATCATGACCTGAGCCAAAATCAAGAGTCAGACACATAACCTACTAAGTCATCCAGGCACCCCTATATATATTTTTAAATCACAGTCAAAACACAACATTTCCTTCACCACCAAAAGAATCCTTGTACCCTTTGCAGTCTACAGGCAACAACTGAAATGCTTTTTGTTACTATGATAGTTTTCATTCTCTAGAATTTTACATAAATGGAATCATACACCATGTACTCTTATGTCTGGCTTGTTTCATTCTGCCTACTGAGATTCATTCATGTTGCATGTATCAGTAGCTTGTTTCTTTTTATTGCTAAATAGTAATACATTGATTGTATGGATTAAAAATAAATAAATCCCCTTTACACCTGATAGAACTGAAACTTGGGTGGAAGAATTTACAGGGGACAGGAGTTTTGAAGATCAAAGGTGTCATTCTCACTTTGCTTCTCATATCCAAATAAATTCAGAAACAACTGAATTCACATTTTACAGAAATATGAGTCTGACAGATCCAAACACTAGCTTTATTATAGGTAAGCTGGATTGGAGATCGAGTCTGGCTCTATGGTAACAGGACCAGATCTTTGAATTTCATACACAAATAAGAGTTGGCTCGGCAAAGCTGAGAGACCAACCAAAACTACTGCTTCAAACACACCTGTACATCACTGACACCATTATTATCAATACTGGGGAGAGAGAAAGATAAACCTCCAGATCTGCTCTGAGTTTTTGGAAATAAGATCTTTCCACATCAGTAAGGAACTAAGTATTCTGGGATATCAGACACTAGTGAGCACTGACTGCTGGTTCCTAGAACCTCATGTAGTTTTATGCTTTTGCTGAGCTCGACTTAAGAAAAAGAAAGATCCCTATAACTGTACGTATTTTACCTGAAAATAAAGTGCATAGTGTTCCTCCAAGTTCTTCACGAAAAACACAGCACAGGACATAGACAATAGAGCTTGAAAACTTAAAAAAAGAAGTAAAAAACTGTAAAAGCTTTGGAGAGAAATGATAGAAAAAGAAGACAAAGTAAAGGAGTTCCAATTTTCGACATTCTCTAATTCATGATGATTTGACTTAAGATTTTTTTAACTTTAAAATGGTGTGAGGGGCGCCTGGGTGGCACAGCGGTTAAGCGTCTGCCTTTGGCTCAGGGCGTGATCCCGGCGTTCTGGGATCGAGCCCCACATCAGGCTCTTCCGCTATGAGCCTGCTTCTTCCTCTCCCACTCCCCCTGCTTGTGTTCCCTTTCTCGCTGGCTGTCTCTATCTCTGTCGAATAAATAAATAAAATCTTTAAAAAAAAATAAATAAAAAAAATAAAATAAAATGGTGTGAAAGCAACATGCATTCAATAGAAACTGAACTTCAAAACTTGAATTTGGATCTTTTCCCAGGCTAGCATGTGGAATGATTCTCTCTTGTGATGCTGGGCAGTAGCATCTAGCCACAACTCCTGGTCAGCCACACAATCACAAGGGTAAACAACCCATATACTTACAGCCATTCGGTACCCAATAATCATCTCCCTTTTCACTTTCAGCACTGTATTCAGTAAAGTACATGAGATATTTAACACTTTATTATTAAATAGGCTTTGTGTTGGATGATTTTGCCCAACTATACACTAATGTAAGGGTTGGGAGCACATTTAAGGGAGGCTAGGCTAAGTGATGCTGTTCGGTAGGTTAGGTGTAGTAAATGAATTTTTGATTTTTTAGTATTTTCAAGTTACAGTGGGGTTATCGGGATATAACCCCTCATAAGTGTAGGAAGATCTGTATACAACTGAGATTCAAAGACATACAAAGTAATGGACCAGAAAAGTATTTAATTTTTAATAAAAATTTCATTAAATTAACAAATACATTAATTTATGTAATGAAAGAACACCTGGACTACCAGGCAAAACTGATCAGAATGATCAACCCAAGATATCTTTTCAAAGATACTAGACTTCAAAAATGAAGAAAGAATCCTTAAGGAAGCCAGACAAAGACACCATGTCACTTGTAAAGGGAAAGGCAGACTGGCCTTACGTTTCTCCACAATATTTAACAGCAGAAGGCTAAAGGATAACAAGTATCTTGAGTACAAGATACATATTCAAGAAAAGAAAGTTTACATGAAGGTTTTACTATGTAGCCAAATTATCTTTCAAAAGATGCCTACAAAAACTCAGGCAATATTGTTTCTGTACTTCTTGAGAAGTACTTTGGGCAGTGAAGAGATATATAGGGAGACTGTGGCAAAGAAAGTGGCAATGAGCACAAAGGCTAAAACAGAGGTGAGATTGGAGGGACAGGACAGAACAAATATAATTGTACTCTGAAAATGCAGAAATGATGGAACTAATAAAAATTTGTCAGGAAAGAGGGGGAAGGTTGAAGGTGAAATAGGTTTGCTCATTACCTCCTCTGTAATCTCTGGAGTCAGAGGATATCATTTAATGCTGGCAGATCAATTAATAGATGTTTAAGCATACTTAACAGTACAAAAGTAAATATGAAGAAAGATAGCACTATTGACCAAAGTCTGTTGATGGAACAAGAGAGAGAAAAGTGGAAATATGCTAAATGTATCCTTGCTTACAGTAGAGAACTAATAGAAACCGGCTAAATAAACATTAGAGGAGTGGTTCTCGAAGTAGTCATCTGAGGACATTCAGGGGTCCTGGTAACACTTTGAGAAAGTTCAGGAGATCAAAAATACTTTCCTAATAATACTAAATGTTATTTGCTCTTTTCACTGTGCAGACATTAATAGTGGTGCTGCCAAATAATGGTAAAACGTTTCCATTTTAGAAATCAAGGCAGTGACACCTAACTATAATAGCAATCATTGCATCCTTCACTGTCACAGACTTTCAAGAACAAACAAAAATTTCCAGCTTTACTTAAGTATGTCCTTACTGAAGTGGTTAAAAGAAAAATCTTAATTTAATTATACCTCACCCCTGGAAGATATTTCTTTTTAATTCTGTATAACAAAATAGAAGGTACAAAGAACACTTCTGCTATACACCAAAGAGTGATGACTGTCTCAGTGAAAGCATTTGCGCAATTGTTTGAGATGTGAGTGGAACCAGCTGCTTTTTTCATGAAACATCATTTTTACTTGAAAGAATAATTGACAATCTATGGTTAATCTGATTTTGGTATTTAGCAGACATGTTTTTGAAAATGTACAAAGTAAGCTTATTAGTTCAAGGAAAACCACTGAAAAGCAAAAAATTAGAATCTTGGAAAAATTATATCTGCTACATTGAGCTTGACAGCTCTCTAATACTTAAAAGATTTTTCTGATGAAAACTGTGATGATGCTAATAAATGGGTCTTTTATATTATTTGATAAAATGTGTCAATATTTGGAAGACCTGTATAAGTCAGTGAACCAGAATTTTCCAAATGACCAATGCATAATTTTACAAAAGCACATATAGGTGAAAGATTTATTTGAAGAGTGAAAAAGATTTTAATGCAACAAAATACTGAGACTCCACTGACATTGTTTAATGTGGCGAATATCTTTAAAACTATTGTGTGTTTGTTGAATTTTGTTAAAGTGACAAAGAAGGATATTGCCAATTTTCTGAAAAATCTATTAAAATATTTAGTGCTTTCCAACTATATATCTCTGTGAAACCAGATTTTCTACATGAACTTCAACCAAAACAATATGCCATAACAGATTGAATGCAGAAGCATATGAAACTCCAGCTGTGTTCCATTAAGCCAGATACTGAAATGATTTGCAAAACAATACCAAACTTCCCATGAGCAATATTTGTTTTGAAGATAATTATACTTATAAATATATGATATTTATGTTAACATGTAATGGGTTTATTATTATTATTCTGAAATAAAATAAATATTTTAAAAATATCTCAGCTCTAATTTCTAAGATAGGAAATATTGATAACTATAGCCCACATAAACACACCCGTTTGGGTTCTCAATAATTTTTAAGACCGTAAACAGTTTCAAAGACAAAGTTTGGGAACCATAGCATATAGTATTATATAGTTTGTCAATTAAAAGTCTATCTTGGAAACAATCCTTTATAATGCTAAAGATTAAGTGGACTCATCTTAACACGATAAAATGTTTCTTAAATATATTTAAAACTTTGCATTATGTATTTGCTGGATATAGAATTCTGAGGAAAACATTGTGCCACCTCCTCTAGCTTTCATGGTTTCTTTTTTTTTTTTTTTTAAGATTTTATTTATTTATTTGACAGAGAGAGGGAACACAAGCAGGGGGAATGGGAGAGGGAGAAGCAGCCTTCCTGCTGAGCGGGGATCCCAATGCGGGGCTTGATCCCAGAATACTGGGATCATGACCTGAGCCGAAGGCAGACGCTTAATGACTGAGCCACCCAGGTGCCTAGCTTTCATGGTTTCTGACAAGAAATTTACCCTCATTGAAATTTTTTCCCCCTGTAGATGAAGTGTTGCTTCACTTTTTCAAGATTTTTTTCTTTATCTTTAGTTTTCATAAGTTTAATTATGTGTCTTTGGTGTGGACTTCTTTGAGTTTTTCCTATTTGGATTTCATATAGCTTCCTGATTCTGTAGGCTTATGTCTTTTGCCAAATTTGGGACATTTTAAGCTATTATTTCTAAAGTATTTTTCAGCTTTTCCTTTCCCCCTTCCCCCCCATTCCAGGACTCTGATAACATGAATGCTTGATCTTTTTTCTCTATAATTTCATAGGTCCCCAGAGGCTCTGTTAATTTTTTCCTATCCATTTTCTCTCTATTGTTGAGATTTAGTAATTTCTGTTGTTCTATATTAAACTTCACATATTCTTTCTTCCCCCCTCCTTTCTGCTATTGAACCCATCCAAAGTGTTCTTAACTTTATATTTTTTCAATTCTAGAATTTCCATTTAGCTCTTCATGTCTTCTATTTCTTTGTTGTAACGTTCTATTCCTTTGCTGAGACTTTCTCTTTTTTTTTTTTTAAGATTTATGTATTTATTTTAGAGAGAGGGACAGAGACAGAGAGAATGTGTGAATGGGGGAGGGGGAGAGGGAGAGAGAGAATCTCAAGCAAACTTCCTGCTGAGCACGAAGCCCGATGCAAGACTTGATCTCACAACCCTGAGATCATGATCTGAGCTGAAACAAGGACCTGGACACCTAACCAACTGAGCCACCCAGATGCTATGACTTTCTATTTTTTAATTTGTCTTAAGTGTGTTCATAATTATTGTTCACACAATTGTTGAAACATTTTTATGATGGCTACTTTAAAATGTTTGTCAGATAATTCTAACATCTCTATCATCTCAGTGTTGGTATCTACCGATTGTCTTCTCCATTTGAGTTGAGATTTTCCTAGTTTTTAGTATGACAAGTGACTTTTTTTTGAAACCTGGACATTTGGAAATATTATGTTATGAGACTCTAGATCTTATTTAAACCTTCTGTTTTAATTAACTTCCTCTGACAGAACTCTGGCAGGGGAAGAGGGGGAGCCATCTCTGCAGGTATAGGTAAAGACCAGGTTCCATTTCAGTCTCTGTTGACACCTGAGGGTCGGGGTGGTGGGTGGGTGGTCCTTGTTACTGGAGGTGTTAGTGGAAGTTCTATCTCCACAATAAGATTCTGCTGATATCACCCTAGACGGGAGGGGTAGAAGTGCCTCATTATTACTTTTGTGGTCTCCACTGATACACAGATGAGCGGTAGACTTTTCAATGATGGGTGGGGGTGAGACTCCTGATTCTCTATTGGGCCTTCTCTGATATCATGGGTTGTGGGGAAGGGGTAGTTTGGGGAGCCTCAGACTTTGGTGATATAGGTGGAGGTAGAGCCACATTTTTCCTGTGGCATTTGGCTAGAGTATTATCTAAACATATTCTGTCTTGCTAGGCTTCCCTTTTTCTGGCCAGTTGGCTAGAAAGAATGGGATTTTGTAGGGGTTATTTATTTATTTATTTATTTAGTCTGTGCCTATTGACATTTTTTGAGTTTCCTGCTTTTTCAGTTCCAAGTTGGAGTTAATAAGCTCAAAACAAAACCCAAAGAACTCACCACTGAGTTGCTCCTTGGGTCCCAAGATCCTTAGTGGTCTTCTCTCACTTTTCAGAGCCTTCTCAGATTTGTTTTACATACAATGCCCAGGGTTTCTAGTTGTCCTTAGGGGGAGAAATAGGGAAAAGTACATCTACCCCTTCCTCTCAAGAGTGGAAGACTCCCAAGGCTGAACTTCGTAGTAATATCAAGGAATAGGTATACCTGGGTAGCCAAATAGAAAAATAAAGTTGGATAAATATCAACTAATGTGTACTATATACCAGAAAAATTTGAAATGGACTAAATATTTTAATGTGAACTACAAAACTGTAAAAGAAAGCATGGAAGAATTATTTCTATAAGCCAAGACTGGGGGAAAATCCTAATTGTAATATAATATTTAGGAACTGTAAGAGAAAAATGGGTACATTTGTCTATGTAAAAATTAAATCTATTGCATGGCAAAAAATAAAACAAATATCATAAGCATAGTCAAGAAATCATATAGCAATCTAAAAAAGTATACATTCCCAATTTATGTCACAAAGAGTTAATCTCTTTGGCATATGAAGAGTTACCAATTGGTAAGAAAATCACCAATAACCCAACAGAAAAAATAGGTAAAGAATATGAAAAGAAACACTCACAGGAAAGCAACTACAAATTTAAAATTAAATTTAAAAATTTTAAATATTATTTAAAATAAAACGTTACTCACCTTAGAGAAATACAAATGTAAACAGCACTGGGGAAACACTGTACCCTCCATTCCTTTCGGACCAGCAAAAATCCAAAAGTTTAGGGCACATTTGATCAGTAGGAAATTTAGAAAATACAAACTTCCATCTGTTGTTGATGGGAGTATAAACTTGTAGAGCCCTTTGGAAAGCATTTTGGTAATATTAAAATTACTTCTAGGAATTTATCTTAAGGTATAATTGCATGTGTGGAGAATGATGCATTTATGTGGTTATTCATTGCAACTTTTTTTAATAGCAAAAGATTGAAAATGATCTGTTGTTAAATGAAAAAATGTGTGTAATATGCTACCACTTATATTTTAAAAGGGGACAAAATCTATGATTTTATTGGCTTGTACTTATACACAAATTCTTTGAAACAATAAACAGAAAATTTGTAATAGTGATTACCTGAGGCATGGGAGAGGCAGGATATTTACTGAGCAAATAGAGGACTCATGGGAAGGCAAATTTTCATTAAATAACTTTATATTTTTGATTTCTGAATCGAGAGAAACAAGGAAGAGAGAGAGGGTGAGAGGAAGGGAGAAGGCAAAGAGAGAGGAAAGAAGATTAAAGAGACTTATGGGGAAAAAAAAAACCCAAGAGGACAAAAAGAAAAAGTTAGCATGAAGAGATGGCTGTAGAATCCAATTAGTGATTATTTAGTCGTCATAAAGGAAAACAAAAGGATGACATTAAAAAGGAGAGTACAGTACAAAGTTTGCTAAAAGGATAATAATATGTTTTTTAGCACATTGTATGTTGACCAATACAGATTATGTTAGTTGTACATTCAGTTTTATTCTTCCACTGAGTGATAAGCATACAATGACTTTGTTTTCACAGGCAATGAAACCTTTTAAAAGCGCTTGTGTAAAAGGTTACTGACTCTAAAAGTCAGAAGTGGATTAAAAATTCTGGTCCTAAGACTCAATCCATTATGGAACTTCTCCATTCCATAAAAAGATACTCCAAAATATCAGAGTTAGACCGTCACCGTGTGGAATGGTTTATGTAGGATGTATCTGGACGTAGGAGATAAAACCAATCAGGGATGCCCCAACACTAATTTTGTTCTTTATAGGATAAAAACATGGTCTTGATGCCGGGGTTGACTTGAGAAACAGGAGGCTCTCATTGCGTGTAAACATTTCCTTTAATAGAAATATCAAGTCCACATGCTATCTTGAAGAACACGGTCAGCCTCAAGTAAAAAAGAACCATGGCACAGCATAAATTAATCTTTCCAGATTAATGAGACCATGTCCTACTCATGGAATCTTCCTAGCCACTGCATTTCCACATGAGAGATTCTGGCCAGCCTCAAGAGACTCCATCAAGGCACACTACCTTTTGGCCAGGTTTCCGAAGCCACTGGTTTTAGCTGAAGAGCTGTATGCTTTGTTAAATAAAGCAGAAAAACTTTATCAGATCTGTAAATGAGTGAGTGAGGGGAGTGGTAGGGAGAGAGCAGAAAGAAGAGATGAGGGTGAGAGGGAAGGCGGGGAAGGAGAGAGGGAGGGAAATGGCCATGCTACGCTGGATGTTTCTGTTTGCTGTACTACTTTAGACACACTTCACTAATCCGCCCAGTATGCTATATAGCAAATGTGGTTTTCTTCTCTTCAGTTCTGACCTGCCTCTGGGCAGGACTTTTTCAAGTCACCTTCTTTACTTCATCATTTCAAAATAGTTTAATTTTTTCTAACTCCCTGATGATTGTTTTTCTTCGACAATTTCCACTGAACGTAAATAGAACCACTATAAAAGTTTTATTTTAACATCTAGAAGATTAAACCTTCTTGGTATTTTTGCAGTACCTCTAAGAATGCCATTTGTCAGCAACTTAGGGTCAAACTGTTCAATGTAGTAATGGACACCCCCACACACATGCATACATTCACACTAACACTGAAAACATTAAAAATGTTTCTGAGACAAATAGCCAGACACAGAGAATGTGTACAAAGACTGGTACTTCCCCCAATATCCTGTTGGCTCTTCACAGTAACCCTACTAGGCAACTATCTTCACTTCGGGTTATACAGGAGCCTGTGGATGAATTATCCTAGTTGGCGAGCAAGTTAGTATTTCATGTTTAGACCTTCTTATTTTAGAACTCAAATTCTTCCACAACACCAACAACTTGGCTAGGTATTGCTTTTATTCTGCTTTTCTTTTTTAAAAACTTGCACCACTGTGACCTAATATCCCACCATCAATTCAGTCTCATGTGCAGGTCATACAGCTGAGTTGGTCTTAAAACTTTATCTCAGGAAGGAACTAATTTTCATAAATTAGCAATTAACGGGTCATTATTACTTGTTCCTCCCTGGATTCAGTCAGAGCCTATCTGCCATTTCTTTGGCATCTTTGTTTGCAGAGCTCCTGAGAACAGGAGCTATGATTTATTTCTAAGCTCCCAGAATTACATATCCTTGAACTGTACAGATCACTATTATCTCCGTTCTCAGTCCTGGACTGAAGTCTGTAACTCCAAAATAGAACTTGCAATTTTTAAAAATCCTGTACCAGGATTGTTGAACAAGCACAGGAAAGTTCAATAGCCAGGAAAGGTTAAAAAAAATTCTATTTGCTATACACATTTGATTTGCAGTGTGCAATAGATTCTGGGAATAATCACAGGCTTTGTTTAATGAAAGCTATGACAACAAAACAGAATATTGACTTATGCTACCTCAGGCCCATTTTTCATTTATACATCCAATAAGCATTTATTGAAACTCTGCTAAGTTCCAGAATTTTGCTGAATACAATCTAGATAATATAAAACAAAACCTAACAACATGTAATTCCTACCAGGGAATGCTGAGAGAATATTGCATTGGATACTCAGAAACCTGGGTTTAAAACCTATCTGCAAATAACTGCTGTCTGATTTAGGGTAAGTCATTAATCTCTCTAGTTCTTTTTTCTCACCTAAAAAATGAATTAAATTATATCCTCTTTTGAGTCTCTTTCAAGATTCAAAGTTGTGTGGTCTGTGACAGGCCCTACTGACAAAGTTGAAAAATACAAATAATGCCTAACTCTCCAGAGGCAATTTGGTAGAAAGTTAAAAAAAAAAAAAAAATCATGGCCCCACTTTGAGTATTTTCCCTAAATTACTTGGTTCTTTGAAATGTTTATCTTCCCTTTTTAAGTCATCCCCTTGGTTTTGATAGAGATCGCTACCACATATAATCGTAATAGAGATAGATGCTAAGGAACCACAATCATGACTGCTCTAAAAACTGCCATCAAAGGGGGCGCCTGGGTGGCTCAGTTGGTTAAGCGTCTGCCTTCAGCTCAGGTCATGATCCCACGATCCTGGGATCGAGCCCCACATCAGGCTCTCTGCTCAGGAGAGAGCCTGCTTTTTCCTCTCCCTCTGCCTGCTGCTCTGCCTACTGTGCTCTCTCTATCTCTCTGTCAAATAAATAAATAAAATCTTAAAAAAAATAAAACAGCCATAAAAATGAAACAGTAACAACAAAAAACTGATTGTCACCCCCCTATTAGCAAGATCGCTTTGTGTTTGTCTATTTCACATTGCAAAAATGGTCTAATTTAATTTCCTTTCTTTCTTTGGCAATATCATTTTTCAGTTCACATCTTTGTTTTCTGCTACCAGCATGCTTTGGCATCTCAATCCACATTTGGAGTTTTCTAATACCATTGTAACATAATTTTTAATAGAAGATGTTACTAGTAAACTTAAAAAACAGTTGGGACATGATCATTCCTAGACTTTAGCTAAGATACATTCCTATTAATATTTCTCAGAGACAATCTCACATTTTTTGTGTTTACTTTAAACCTTTCCAACCATTTTTCTTTTGTCAATTTTTTATTTTGAATTGTATGTAAGATATTAAGTAATGTGTCAAAGACCCTGTATTGAAAAATCAAATTCCTAAAGTCTGTTCTTCTCTCTATAGAATACTAATGATGAGGTCAAGTCTTGCTTACATCATGAACACTGTGAGTAACAAAGTGATTCCAAGTAAAAATGTTTATCCATAAAAACCGAAAAACTCAAATATGTGATTTGTCAAGATAACTGACTCAATAAAATATACTTCTACTCCCAAAGAGATAATTTTGTCAGGAGGGTTCCTACTCCACAGACAGCAGAGTTTATAGGAATAGGTCAAAACGTCAGGAAAGTGTATTATTTCATCTGTAGGAAAGAGGGAATAAACTAGTCTTACAACTAGAGTCATGAAGAACAAGGATTTAAATCGTGTTAGTCCTTTCCCAAGTCATTGAAGAAATCAAGGTGAAGCTGGAAAGTAGACTGTAGCCAGAAAAGGAAAGGAGTAATTTTAAACAAATAGTATATTAGCAAAAGCAGAAAAGTTATGTTGGGAATGAGTTTGAAGATATTGCCTTGATGATTGTTATTGTTCAAAGTATGCATTTAAAAATACACCCTCTTCCACATACACACTCACAGGCAAACAAAAGCATTGCTCTTAGAAATTGTTTGACACACCAGTCTCATCCTACGTGCTTCTTTCTCTCTGTTTATAAACAAATTATCAAGTAGAATCCTCTTGCCTCACTTTTCCTCCTTTGGTTGGGACATGAATATATTAAGAACAAAACCATAAAATACAAAATTTATATTATTATTTTTTCACCTTAAAGGGATTCCTTTCTCACACAGACTATATAGTTAGGTGATACATAGGGGAAGAAACAAGCTGATGTTAAGTCATTTTAAAAATCCCAAGCTTATATTTTCTCACTAAGAATGTAAAGGAGAGCTTACATTCTAGGTGTAAAGAACAGTATTTACTTTAATACAGCGAGTCTACTCTTAGCAGATACTTAGCATAACTACCACCAATATAAGATAAATGACAAACCTTAATTTCAAATACTTGATAAAATATGAGCACAGGGATTATTGTTAGTCTTGATTATAAGCATAATTCCAGTTATCTTACCTACGCCAGTATTTTAGAAAGATCTGAAGCATTTCACTGATATAGTAACTGAGAGAAAAAGAGTATCCTCTCTCACTATGAATGACTGTTGACATTAGAACTTCAAAATCACTTTAAGCAAAAAGTTGACCACATTTTTAAAAACACTTTGGTAGCTACTAGACAATGAAATTCAAAATGTGCACATGCAAGATTTGGACTTTAAGAAAAAATAATTGCATGAGCAGTGAACTGAAAACATAATGATAATAATTATAATGCTGTTGTTGCTGCCAATATTTATTTAGAGCTTATCACATCCCAGAACTGTGCTAAGAACTGTGTATGTGTCGTTCTAGATCTCTATCTCTCTCTATATGTCTGTATCTGTTCATGTCTCTAGACTGTGGTACTGAAAGTATTCCCATTTTTTAACTGATGAAACTACAAATATTAAATAACTTGTTGAAAGTCAAACATCTTGGAATTGGAAAAGCCTGAGTTTGAACTCATAAAACCTGACCCCAGAGGCAGTATTTTTAACCACTGTGGAGAAAAGCCACCACAACAGCCCTTCATGTGAAAAAGAACTGGGCAGATTAATTAATATACGGCAATTGTAAAATAGGATTGCTAAAAATACAAAATGAGATCATCTTAGCCTGTCTTATGAGGTTTTTAGTATTTAAATTTACGAGGTAACAGTACTCTTACTGGTCACAACACACCTGGAGCTCTGGGTTTATCTCTAAACATGACGCTTAAAGAGAAACAAGTAATTAGAGCAAATGCACAAAAGTAACAGTACAATGTATCAAATTGAAGTCATGCTGGAGAAGGAGTGGATAGGAGAAACCAGAGGAAGTTGTCCTAAAAAAGAAGAAGGGAGAAATGCCTATTTATTGTGTACTACCCATGTAGATTGCACGCTGCTAGACAATTTAAGTTCATCAGGAAAAAATGCTAAACCACATCTGCTTTTCAAAGGGGCTTATGATCACTAAGACAAGGCTTTTTCCTCAGGTGGGCACTTTGCTCAGCTGGAATATGTAAAATGAGCTGGGAGGTGAGTTTGGGAATAGGGGCTGGAAAGTGCTATATTGATTATGTAGTTATTAATAAAACGGAATGAGTTTAATACCAAAGACAATTACAGATGGAAAGAGTAAGAGGAACAGGGGAAAGGAGCTGAGAGGCAGAAGAGACAGAAGCCAGGAGGCACAGCTGAGACAAAGTGAAAAAGTAGGCATGATTTAAGCAAAGACAATCTATTGGGGATGCAGGGATAAAGTTGGGAGGGCTAATGAGAAACATGACTACATAGTCCAGCAGGAGCTAGCCAGATAGGGAAATTAAGTCACATTAAGGACACTGGACTTTATCCAAAGGCCGATGGAACAACATTAGCAGGGACGTTGCATGAGCAGTTTTAAATTTTAGAAGGGTCTCTCTGTTTAGAAGGAGGAAAATAGATTGGAGGCTTGGAGAACAGGCAGAAGTGTCAGGTGAAAGATCACGGTGGCATGAAATGAGGTCATTGTAGTGGTAGTGAGGAACAAATGAATGATCTGACAGTCCGGGGTAATGGACTGAAAAGGTAGTATCAAGATTGACATATTGGTTTCTGGCTTCAGCAAACGGCTAGATGGTTGTATAATTCACGGAGCTAGATGGAAACTAAGATGAATTCTGTTTTGTACATACTGAGTTTGTGGTTCCTGTAAACTCAGTCCAAATGTTCCATATGCAGGTGGACACATGGGTTTGTTGCTCTGAGCCAGAGATACCCACTTGGGACTTAGCAGCAGGACAGGGGTAGTGAATGCAGATACGGGTGTGAATAACTTCGTACAAGGAATGTTTGGAGAGGAGACTGCTTAGAATAGAAATAAAGAACACAAGCAGTTGAGTGCCATGGAAAGGCACAGTAAAGAAAAATAAGAGGGACAAGAAACCCAGACAAAAAGGAATAAAACATTCTGGAGGAGAGAGTGGTTCCAAGGGCCTAACAGTGAGGAGATTTCAAGTAGGATAAGAATGCCCTTTGAATTAGTAACCAGAAAGTTTTTGATAAGAGTTTTGATGAAAATTCTGAGTACAGTTTCAGTGGAAAATGAGTGTTACTCCTTAAAAGTCTCCGTGACCCTTACAGAAGTATGATTAACAGTATTTTTAAAATTAAAGTTAACAGTGAAAGAGAATTGCGTAAACCCTGCTTAACATTAAATTATTCTGAAAAGGGGAGAATTGAGCAATATTGTAAACTCTGCGTAAATTCGAGTGTTTCTGCATAAGCACAGTAAATGGGCAAATCACAGCAAGGCCAACAGATACAACATATTTTTTAAGAATCAGATCAGGAATGTTGAAATCTATTGCTCATGTTGGCTTGAAAGAAGTAACAGAAAGCTCAGATTTGAGGTAGAGTCTCTGTTCTTGACTGATTTTCTCTGGTGTCCTTTTGAAGCTGTTGGTTAAATAACTGGAGGTCCACCAATGAAGAAGTAAACCACTTGATTAAGTGACACAGCTTAAGGGGACAAATGTAGTCATTACTCCAGCATAAATTACAACAAAATATTCAGACCATAAGAAAAGATGTAAAAAATCCTCAATTCCTTTTATAATCCTGATAAGTAGAGTATGAAAAGGAAAAGGAAAAGAGATGAAGAAAGGAAGATAAGAAAGAGGAAAAAGAACACTACAAACCAATCTCACTAATAAAAATAGAGGCAGAAATTTTAAGCAAAATATTAGGTTATAGAATTCTTCATTGTGGGAAAAAATATTCTATGATAAAATGAGGTCTATTTGAGGATCCAAGAGTGGTTTAATATCAAGAAGTTACCAATATAATCACATAAAAACTAAAATAGAAACATAATATAATCATGGTAACATGCTAAAATTTAAGCAGCCATTTTTACTAAAGTATTATAAACTAAATATAAATAGAAGGAATTAAATAGGAGAAAAACCAAGCGAAAAAAGAAAGCAACCATCAGTCTAAGCAAAGATATACCAAGGCCATTTTCATTAGATGCAGGGGGGAAAAAAAACAGATATGCTTGTTATCATCATTATCTAAACTTTTCAAGAGGTTTTATTAAATCTAACAACCAGCATTATTTAATAATTAATACAAATATTATAACAATGATATACAATGACCTAGTTTGCTGACTATATGACCACATTTTTAAAAATGTAATAAAGAGTATATTTAATGAAAGAATTTGGTAAGGTGTTTGGATACAAGGTAAATATATAGGTTTTTTCATATTTGCAATATCTAAAAAATATTAATGGTAAAAATATTCCAATATAATAGTGCCACAACAAAAATATATGTCTCACTGAAGGTCATGAAATGTGATCAGAACAAAGGAAATGATGTTCTTGGAAAGAAAATATCAATTGTCCCAAAATTAATATAAAAATGTAATGTCTTTCCAATTTCAATCCCATCGTACTTATTTTGGAAGGGGGATGGGAGAAAAGTTAGATAGAATTATCTTAAAGTTTATATAAAGAATAAATTTTAAAAGTAGCAAAAAAATTCAACTCTAAGACTATTAAAGAATAACTTGCCATACTGGTTAAAAATAAAGCCAATACAACCAGAAATAAATATATGAAAAATTAGACATGAAAAAAGAATTTATATAATAAATGATGATGGCACAGTTGGCTATCTTTATTTTTTACCTTACCTTATACCATATATAAGAAAAATTCCAAATGAAATTCAAAATAATGCACAATCTAAAATAGAAGAAAATTTGTACACATAATCTAGGAGTTGGGAGGACACTTTAAAATGAAAATAAGAAACTGAAGCAAAAAAAAAAGATAGACATATTTGATTAACATTTTTAAAACTATACATTTTTGAAAATTCATTTAAAAAGTCAAAAGACAAACCACAGTTCAGGAAAATATGTCTGTAATGTTTGTTAAAGATAAAGGGTTAATAAGACTGAAAAGCTTTTGCAAAAATGTTTTTGTAATTGGCCATGGATATGAATTTGCAATTCTGACAAGTGGCAATCCAAATGTCCAATAAATTTGGAAATCCAGTTAACCTTCCTACTATTCATTCATTCATTTAACAAATATCTGTTGGGTTTTGTCTAGATTGTTAATGAGATATAAACTGGTTTAAAGGATTACTCTAATTCTCTGATTCGTTGAGAATAAACCAAAAGAGGGTAAGTGCAGAAGCAGGCAAATGCAGTACTGCAACAATCTAGGAAACAAATGAGGGCAGCATGAATTTAGTAGTTAATAAAAGGTTGAATTCTGGGGCGCCTGGGTGGTGCAGTCATTAAGCGTCTGCCTTCAGCTCAGGGCGTGATCCCGGCGTTCTGGGATTGAGCCCCACATCAGGCTCCTTTGCTAGGAGCCTGCTTCTTCCTCTCCCACTCCCCCTGCTTGTGTTCCCTCTCTCGCTGGCTGTCTCTCTCTGTCAAATAAATAAATAAAATCTTTATAAATAAATAAATAAATAAATAAATAAATAAATAAATGGTTGAATTCTGAATATTTGTGAAATGAGGTATAATGGGATTAGCTAATAGAAGGGGAGTACTCTGGAGGAGTAGGTTTGGAAGAAAATCAGAAATTCTGTTTTATACATGTTACATTTATAGTGCCTATCAGACATATAAAAGTAAACAGTTTGAAAAAGTTTCTAGAATTTGGGCAAGAAGTCCAGGCTGGAAATATAAATATGGGAGTCAGCAGATACAGAGTGAGCAATGAAACTGAACAATATCACAAAAAGAGTTAGTGTGCAAAGAAAAATGTCCAAGGGCTGAATCCTGGGTCACTCCACAGTTGGAAACTGAGCAAGAGTCACCAACGAAAGAAAACGTAGGAGTGTTCAGTGATAGGAAGAAAATCTGTAGAATGTGATATCCTGGCTATTAAATGAAGAGAGCATTCACAAAGGAAAGTATAATAAACTGTGAAGGATTAAATAAGAAAAGGACTCACAACCCATTAGGAGATTTACTCACATGGAGGTCATTGGTGACTTTAGCAAAAGATGTGTCTATGGAGTGGTAGGCAACTCTTGAGTGGGCTAGGTTCAAAGGAGAATGATTGTGGTTTTAAGCCACTACATTTCGGGGGTCATTTGTTTATAGTAAACATTCACTGATAGAAGGGATGTGGTGTCAAGAAAGTTTTCTTTTTTTTTAATGAGTTTAGCATATTTTATGCTGACCCCAATGTTCATAAAGAGGGAGAACTTGCTGTAATAAAGCCCTTGAGCAAGGGGGTGGGGGGACGAGATCTAGTGCTCAGGTGGTAATATCGGCCTTTGATAGGCGTATGGACGGTCCTTTCACAGTTCACAGGAGAACAGGAGTAATGGGCACACACCCACACTGGTAAATGTGACTCTAGGTCATGTGCAGAGGCTCTCTTTAATGGCCTCTATTTTTCTCAGTGAAACTGAAAGCAAGGTCATCAGAGAAAAGTGAGGAGGGAGAGGAAGCGCAACAGATTTGAGCAGAGAAAAGATATGAAATAGAAACCCAGCACAGTAAACAATGAATGGCTGAGAGAAATGTTTTAAGATTGTGGGCAGCTCTAATATGCATGGGGTTCCGAGGTCATGAATTTAAAGTGAGAGCAGTCAGCATGGTTTTATATTTTTTCCAGCCACATTCACCTGGATGTGTGCTGACCAAACAGAGAGCAGAGGGATTATGCCTGATAGGCATAACAAAGGGACAGAAATATAAGGGTATTATTTTTTAGAGTGAATGACAATTGAATTTAGGCTGAATAAGGAGAAAAACGAGAACGTGAAGAGAATGAGGGATAGTAAGAGGTGGTAGATTGAGCTGGAGTAGAATAATTTTTATAGTTTAATCGCAGAAGTAAATTAAAATGATGGGATGTTGTGGTCAGAGAACAGAACACGAGAAATTGAGATTATGGAGGTTTGAGTTGTTGATAATGATGAGATCTCAGTTATGGTCATAAAGAGTACAGTAGAGGATGAAGGTAGAATGTAGGACGAGATCATTTGGGGAAAAGAGATTTAGGAATTGAGAAGCCAGTGTATGTGAAGGATTATGTATGTAGACATTGAAATCACTGTGAAGGATGAGAAAGCAGTGTTGGAGACAGTTCCCTTGTGCCTGATATTTAGGCCTTCGGGAAAGGAAGAAGAGTGACTTAGGAGTTCTCCAGGTGTCTCCAACAAGGTGAAGTAGAATGTGGTATAGTTGCTGGATTTAAAGGTAGGGACTTCTAGGGTAAGAAGGAGACACAAGTAGCAGTAAAAAAAAAAAAAAAAATCATCGAAGCAAATCTATGCTATTTCAATGCCATTTGGGGTTGGGGGTGAGGAGTTCTCCACTTAAGAGAGCTGCAAGAGAAGCAGTGTTTTCAAGTGGAAATATATGGTAGGTGTCTTACTTGCTCCAGACCAAATTTCTCTAATGCCATCCCTTACTCTTCTTTTTCAGGTCATCTACCATCATAAGTTTTGAAGGAATTAGCCCCAAATCACTGTTATTTTTTCCCTACCACATCTGATTCTTACTGATTTCAATATCCATCTACAATGTCCACTTTAGGCCCTGGCCTTTCAGTTCCTTGGCTTTCTTACTTTCAGTGACCTTACCTGCTATCTCTCCTCAGTCATCCACTTTCCTTGTTAAAACCTAGATATTGTCAGCACCAGTATGTTGCAGCAGATACTGATGGTTAGCCAACCAAAATCATTTCCAACTCTCCCTAGCCTGCATCTACAGTAGAGAGGGCAAAAGCGAAACACTTTTCTCCAGGATCGTACATGGTGGTCACATGCAATATGAATAAATGTATTGCTGCTTTCACTTGTACTTCTTCTTGCCTGGAACACAGACTTGTGGCCCAGGGATACAGTGACCAACTAGAAGCCATAAGCTAAGGAGTATAACGATCCAAGGCTCAAAGTCAATATACTGAGAGTAGTGGAAGGAAACATAGAAAATGCCAAGTGTTCCAGGATAAGATGGGGAACAAAAAGACATGGAAGAAAAAATTTGAGGAGTCAAGATCCCTGGAAAAACAGAAGCCACCAATTTAAGAAATACTATATTCTCAAGTATGATAAATACAAAGAAAACATAATAAAATTACTTAAAACTAAGTACAAAGAGAAAAGTCTTAAAATCAGTGAAACCAGACATACGATCTTTAAGGAAGCAATAATAAATGATAGTTGATTTCTCTAAAGAAACAATGGAAAAACACAATCTGATTAAAAGATAGGCAGATGGGGTAACTGGGTGGCTCAGTCAGTTAAACATCTGCCTTCAGCTCAGATCATGATCCGGGAGTCCCAGGATCGAGCCCCACATCGGGCTTCCTGCTCAGTGGGGAGTCTGCTTCTGTCTCTGCCTCTGCCCTTCCACCTGCTCATGTTCTGTCTCTCTCTCTCTCAAATAAATAAATGAAATCTTCAAAAAAAAAAAAAAAAGATAGGCAGACATTTTTCCAAGGAAGACAGACAGATGTCTAACAGGTACATGAAAAGGTGCTCAACACCACTAATCATCAGGGAAATGCTAATCAAAACCACAATGAAATACCACCTCAATGTTAAAATGGCTATTATCAAAAAGACAAAAATTAAGTGTTGGTGAGAATGTGGGGAAAAAAGGGACCCTTATGCACTGTTGGTGGGAATGTAATTTGGTGCAGCCACTATTAAAAACAGTGTGGAGGGTTCTCAGAAAATTAAAAAATAGAACTACCATATGATCTAGCAATTCTACTTCTGGGTATTTATCCAAAGGAAACAAAAACACTAACTCAAAAGATATATACGCACCCCCACATTCATTGCAGCATTATTTACAATAGCCAAGATATGGAAACATCACAAACGTCCATTGATGAGTGAATGGATAAAAGAATTATGGTGTATGTGTATATATACATATATGTACACACACACAATGGGATATTATTCAGCCATAAAAAAAAAGAGATCTTGCCAATTGCAAAAACATGAATGGAACTTGAGGGCATTATGCTAAGTGAAATAAGTCACAGAAAGACAAATAACACATGATCTTAATTATACGTGGAATCTAAAAGCAAAAACAAAACAAATATAGATACAGAAAACAGACTGGTGGTTACCAGCAGAAGGGGTGGGGGCCTGAAATGAGTGAAGGTGGTTAGAAGGTACAAACTTCTAGCTGTAAAAAAAAATAAATGCTGGGATGTAACGTACAGCATAGTGACTAGAGTTAACAGTACGGTGTTAAATATTTGAAAGTTGCTAACAGAGATTTTATAAGTTCTCATCACAAGAAAGAAAACAGTTGTAACTATATATGGTATTGTATGTTAAATAGACTTATTGTGGTGATCATTTTGCAATATATGCAAATATCAAATCATTATGTTGTACACTAGAAACTAATGTAAGTTTAAAGAAAGAAACTAATGTAACATTATATGTCACTTATATCTCAATAAAGAAAGAAACAATGGAAGCCAGAAGAGAAATGTATAATGTATCCCAAATGATTGAAGATAATAATTGCCAACCTAGAAATCTACACCCAGCAAAACTATCTCTAAAAATTGATCTTTTAATCTTTAAAATCTGCAGATAAAGAAAAATTGATAGAATTCGTCCAGAGCAAAATGGCTCTGAGGAAAATACTAAAGGGGATTCTTACAGGAGGTATATATAAAGATTAATAGAAAGGGTTAATATGCAGTGTATCTAAATAAATACTGTAGAAAACATGATTGCCTTGTAGACTGTAAAATGAAGATGCAAACATTTTCAAATGGGTAAGTAGAGTTATAGTACTTAAAGTCCTTGCATTTTCTGCAATTGCTTAAGTATCAATATAGGGAAGATTCTAGTAAGTCAAGAACTCATGCTGCAACAGGTTAACCACTGAAAGTAGAGTTTTAAAAAAAATGCAAAACTAATAAGCTCATAGAACGGAAGGAATAGAATTAGGGAAAAAACAAGTAATCCAAAATAGACAAAAAGAAGGGAAAGAAAGGAATATAGGGCAGGTTGAATTAATAGCAAAGAAATATAAAATCGTAGATTTATGAACACGAAATAAAAGCTTCAATTAAAAGACACAATTTTCAACCCTGAAAAAACCAAAACCTAATTACACGCTGCCTTCCAGAGACACACTTTAATGATAATGACAGGCTGAATTTACAAGAAGTAAAGTTTTGAAAAGATAAGGATTGCAAACACTGTGCTCTTGGCTACATGAGCACCAGGTGAGGTAGAAAGAAGTAGGGCAGATGCATGCATCCAGATAAAAAGAACCTTTTCAACGACAAAATTGGTCAGGCAATTAAGATAGACCAACTCTAAATTTTTATGCATTGAATAATATAGCCTTAAAAATAAGCAACATTTAACAGAATTAAAATCAGAAAGCCACATCCTCAAACATAATGGGAGATTTTTTAACAGAGGAAACTCAAAAAAAAGATAACACAAGCAAGCAGTAAGCACGTCTAAGATTTGAATGTGCTTCACAAATGACCTAATTAACATACACAGAACACTGTACAAAACTGTAGAATACTTTCTTTTCTAGTGTATGTGAAACCTTTACCAAAAACAGATGTACACCGGGCCATAGTTAAGACATATTTCAAAAGACTGACATCATGCAAAACACATCTTCCGACCACAGTGAAATCAAGTTAGAAACCCAGACAAGACAGACCCCAAATATTTAAAAATGTAACACAACTCATCTAAATCGCCCTATGTTAAGGAAGAAATCCCTGTGAAAAATTAAAATTAAAAGAAGAAAATTAGAATAAATTGGTAACAGAAAATGACACCCCAAAGGTGTGGGATGTTACTAACGCATAACTTAGAGCAGCGGCTCTCAAACAGTAGCAAGCATCTGAATCACCTGGCAGCCTTCTTAAAACGCAGGCTGCTGGACCCCAGCTCTAGAGCTTCTGACTCACTAGCTCTGTGATCGGGTGAGAATGTGCATTTCTAACAATGTTCCAGGTGAGACTGATGCTGCTGGTCCAGGAACCACAACTCATACTGACACTATGAAGAACTTCATGACAATAAATTTGATAAATAAATACATTTTTAGAAAAAACATTCACTGAAATTAGCACAACAGATACAAAATCTGAATGGTTTCATATCTATTTAAGTTTTTTCTTAATTTGTGAGTTTCTTTTATTTTACCCTAATGTTGTTTTCAAATTGAATTACCTTCCCATTACTGATAACATGTTCTTGATGGATTTTTTAATTTAAATTCAATTAATTAACATAATGTATTATTGGTTTCAGAGGTAGAGGTCAGTGAATCATCAGTCTTCTATAATATCCAGTGTTCATTACATCACATGCCCTCCTTAATGCCCATCATCCAGTTACCCCATCCCCCCACCCATCTCCCCTCCAGCAACCCTGTTTCTTTCCTATGATTCAGAGTCTCTTATGGTTCGTCTCCCTCTCTGATTTCATCTTGTTTCATTTTTTTCCTCTCTTCCCCTATGATCCTATGTTTTGTTTCTTAACTTCCACATACCAGTGAGATCATATGATAATTGTCTTTCTCTGATTGACTCATTTAGCTTAGCATAACACCTTCTAGTTTCATCCACGTCATTGCTAATGGCAAAATTTCGTATTTTTTGATGGCTGAATAGTATTCCATTGTGTATATATACCACATTTTCTTTATCCATTCATTTGTCCATGGACATCTAGGCTCTTTCCATAGTTTGGCTATTGTGGACATTGCTGCTATAAACATTAGGGTACAGGTACCCCTTCGGATCACTACATTTGTATCTTTGGGGTAAATACCTGGTAGTGCAATTGCTGGGTCATAAGGTAGCTCTATTTTCAACTTTTTTTTTTAATTTTAATGTTTATTATATTATGTTAGTCACCATACAGTACATCCCCGGTTTCCAATGTAAAGTTCGATGATTCATTAGTTGCGTATAACACCCAGTGCACCATGCAATACGTGCCCTCCTTACTACCCATCACCAGTCTATCCCATTCCCCCACCCCCGCTCCGGTCTGAGGCCCTCAGTTTGTTTCTCATAGTCCATAGTCTCTCATGCTTCATTCCCCCTTCTGATTACCCCCCCTTTCTTTATCCCTTTCTTCCCCTACTGATCTTCCTAGTTCTTATGTCCCATAGATGAGAGAAATCCTATGATAATTGTCTTTCTCTGCTTGACTTATTTCACTTAGCATTATCTCCTCCAGTGCCGCCCATGTTGCAGCAAATGTTGAGAACTCGTTCTTTCTGATAGCTGAGTAATATTCCATTGTATATATGGACCACAACTTCTTAATCCAGTCATCTGTTGAAGGGCATCTCAGTTCCTTCCACGATTTGGCTATTGTGGACAATGCTGATATGAACATTGGGGTGCATATGGCCCTTCTCTTCACTACGTCTGTATCTTTGGGGTAAATACCCAGTAGTGCAATGGCTGGGTCATAGGGTAGCTCAATTTTTAACTTTTTAAGGGACCTCCACACTGTTTTCCAGAGTGGCTGTACCAACTTGCATTCCCACCAACGATGTAGGAGGGATCCCCTTTCTCCACATCCTCTCCAGCAATTGTTGCTTCTTGCCTTGTCAATTTTTGCCATTCTAACTGGCGTAAGGTGGTACCTTAGTGTGCTTTTGATTTGAATTTCCCTGATGGCTAATGATTTTGAACATTTTTTCATGTGTCTGTTAGCCATTTGTATGTCATCATTGGAAGTGTCTGTTCATATCCTCTGCCCATTTTATGATTTGTTTATTTGTTTCTTGCGTATTGAGTTTGAGAAGTTCTTTGGAGATCTTGGATACCAGTCTTTTATCTGTACCATCATTTCCAAATATATTCTCCCATTCTGTGGGCTGCCTCTTAGTTTTTCTGACTGTTTCCTTGGCTGTGCAGAAGCTTTTTATCTTGATGAAGTCCCACAAGTTCATTTTATCTTTTGTTTCTCTTGCCTTTGGAGATGTGTCATGAAAAAGGTTGCTTTGGCCGATGTCGTAGAGGTTGTTGCCTATGTTCTCCTCTATGATTTTGATGGATTCCTGTCTCACATCGAGGTCTTTCATCCATTTGGAGTTTATTTTTGTGTATGGTGTGAGGGAGTGGTCAAGTTTCATTCTTTTGCATGTAGCTGTCCAATTTTCCCAGCACCATTTACTGAAGAGACTGTCTTTTTTCCACCAGATGTTTTTTCCTGCTTTATCAAAGATTAGTTGCCCAAAGAGCCAAGGGTCCATTTCTGGGTTCTCTATTCTGTTCCATTGGTCTATGTGTCTCTTTTTGTGCCAGTACCATGCTGTCTTTGTGATCACAGCTTTGTAGTACAGCTCGAAATCCGGCATTGTGATGCCCCCAGCTTTGTTTTTCCTTTTCAACAGTTCCTTGGAGATTCGGGGCCTCTTCTGGTTCCATACACACTTAAGGACTATTTGTTCCAGTTCTTTGAAATATGTCATTGGTATCTTGATCGGATAGCATTGAAAGTGTAGATTGCTCTGGGTAGCATGGATATTTTAACTATGTTAATTCTTCCGATCCATGAGCATGGAATATTTTTCCATCTTTTTGCGTCTTCCTCAATGTCTTTCAAGAGTGATCTGTAGTTTCTAAAATATAGATCCTTTACATCTCTGGTTAAGTTAATTCCAAGGTAATGTATGTTTTTTTGATGCTATTGTAAATGGGATGGATTCCCTAATTTCTCTTTCTTCAGTCTCATTATTTGTGTATAGAAATGCAACTGATTTCTGAGTATTGAGTTTGTATCCCGCCACATTACTGAGTTGCTCTATAACTTCTAATAGTTTGGGCATGGATTCTTATGGGTTTTCCATATAGAGTATCATGTCATCTGCTAAGAGAGACATTTTGACTTCTTCTTTGCCAATTTGGATACCTTTTATCCCTTTTTGTTGTCTGATTGCTGTTGCAAGGACTTCTAGTACTATGTTGAATAATAGTGGCGAGAGTGGGCATCCTTGTCGTGTTCCTGATCTTAAGGGAAAGGCTTCCAGCTTTTCCCCATTGAGAATGATATTTGCTGTAGGCTTTTCATAGATGGCTTTCATGAGATTGAGAAATGTACCCTCTATTCCTACACTCTGAAGGGTTTTAATCAGGAAAGGATGCTGTATTTTGTCAAATGCTTTTTCTGCATCGAGAGGATCATATGGTTCCTGAGTCTTTTCTTGTTGATGTGATGAATCATGCTGATCGATTTGCGAATGTTGAACCACGCTTGCATCCCAGGTATGAATCCCACTTGGTCATGATGGATAATCCTTTTAATGTACTGTTGGATTCTATTAGCAAGGATCTTGTTGAGGATTTTGGCATCCATATTCATTAGGGAAATCGGTCTGTAATTCTCTTTTTTGATGGGGTCTTTGCCTGGTTTGGGGATCAAGGTAATATTGGCCTCATAGAATGAGTTTGGTAGCTTTCCTTCTGTTCCAATTTTTTGAAATAGCTTTAGGAGAATAGGTATTATTTCTTCCTTGAATGTTTGGTAGAATTCCCCAGGAAAACCATCCGGGCCTGGAGTTCTGTTATTTGGAAGGTTGTTTATCACTGACTCAATCTCTTCATAATTAATTGGCCTGTTTAAGAAATCAATTTCTTCCTGTTTCAGTCTTGGTAGTTTATAGGCTTCCAAGAAGGCCTCCATCTCTTCCAGATTGCTTAATTTATTGGCATATAGATGTTGATAAAAGTTTCTAATAATCCTTCCAATTTCATTGGTGTTGATGACCTCTCCTTTTTCATTCATAATTTGATTAATTTGGGTCCTTTCTCTATTCTTTTGGATAAGTCTTGCCAGTAGTTTGTCAATTTTATTGATTCTCTCAAAGAACCAGCTTCTAGTCCTGTTGATTTGCTCTACTGTACTTCTGGTTTCTAATTCATTGATTTCTGCTCTAATCTTGGTCAACTGCTTCCTCGTGCGTGGATTAGGCCTGTCCCTCTGTTGCTGTTCCAGCTCCTTGAGGTGAGAATATAAAAAACGCATTTTAGATTTTTCTATTCTTTTGAGTGAGGCTTGGATGGCTATGTATTTCCCCCTTAGGACTGCCTTTGCAGTATCCCATAGGTTTTGGACCGTTGTGTTTTCATTCTCGTTGGTCTCCATAAATTGTTTAAATTGATTTTTGATTTCCTGGTTTATCGAGTCATTCCTGAGCAGGATGGTTCTTAGTCTCCAAGTGTTTGAGTTTCTTCCAAATTTTTCCTTGTGGTTGAGTTCCAATTTCAGAGTGTTGTGGCCTGAGAATATGCAGGGAATAATTTCAGTCTTTTGGTACTGGCCGAGACCTGTTTTGTGTCCCAGAACATGGTCTATTCTTGAGAATGTTCCATGGGCATGAGAATAGAATGAGTATTCTTTGGTTCTGGGGTGTGGTGTTCTATATATATCTATGAGGTCCAACTCGTCAAGTATGGCATTCAAAGCTCTTGTTTCTTTGCTGATTTCTTACTTAGGTGATCTATTGCTGATAGTGGAGTGTTGAGGTCCCCTACTATTAATGGATTTTTATCTATATGTCTCTTTATTCTGGTTAAGAGTTGGCTTGTGTATCTGGCTGCTCCCCTGTTGGGGGCATATATATTTATAATTGTCATATCCACTTGTTGGATACATCCTTTAAGAATAATATAGTGCCCTTCCGTGTCTCTAACTATAGTCTTTAGTTTAAAATCCAATCTGTCTGATATGAGAATTGCTACCCCAGCTTTCTTTTGAGGTCCATCGGCGTGAAAGATGGTATTCCATTCCTTTACTTTCAGTCTGAATGTATCCTTAGGTTCAAAATGAGTCTCTTGTAGACAGCGAATGGATGGGTCATGTCTTTTTGTCCAATTGCAACCCTGTGGCACTTTATGGGAGCATTTAGGCCATTTACATTGAGAATGATTATTGAGAGATATGATTTTAATGATGCCATGTTGCCAGTAAAGTCTTTGTTTCTATAGATTGTGACTTTCTGTTCTGTATCACTCTTGGCGCCTTTTTACCTTTATAGAACCCCCCCTTATATCTCCTGTAGGGCTGGTTTCGTGGTTACGAAATTGGTCAATGACTGGCAATTCTGGAAGGTCTTTATTTCTCCATCAATTCTGAATGACAGCCTTGCTGGATAAAGGATCCTTGGCTACACGTTTGTCTCTGAAAGAGTTTTAAAAATGCCCCCCCCCAACCCTTTCTCTCATTCCATGTCTGTGTAGACAGGTCTGACGTAATTCTAATACCTTTGCCTTGGTACGTGAGAAATTTCTTTGCCCTGGCTGCTTTCAATACTGTATCCTTGGATCTAATATTTGCAAATTGCACTATGACGTGACATGGCGTAGGTTTGTCGTGGTTGAGCCTGGGCGGGGTCCTCTCTGCCTCTTGGACACGAATGTTTGTTTCCCTTGCTAGATTAGGGATGTTTTCAGCTACAATTTGTTCAAATATCTCTTCTAGACCTCTGTTTTTCTCCACTCCTCGGGGATGCCGATGATTCTGACATTGGAACGTTTCATTGAGTGAGTAATCTCCCGTAACCTACATTCTTGAGCGTGGATTTTTTTAAGTCCAGATTCTATTTTAGCTTTCTCTTCTACTAACCTATCCTCCAATTCGCTGATACGGTCTTCTGCCTCATTCACCCTGGCCATCAGAGCCTCTAGTTTTGACTGCATTTGGCTTGTAGAATTTTTAATTTCTGCCAGATTCGCTCTCATTTCCGCCCTTAGAGATCCTATATTCTCATTAACATTTTCGATAATACTTTTTTCAAGTCTACACATCATCTTGACCATTGTTACTCAGAATTCCATTTCTGATAATTTGGTTATATCCATATCCATTAGTTCTATGGCAGAGGCCACAGACTCATTGTCTTTCCTTTGCTGGGGGCGATTTCTCCTTCTCATCATTCTGATGAGAAGAGGTTGCGGGGTTGTCCAGAGCCCAAATTATTGACCGGGACCCAGGCCGTGCGCCCTTGTTTTATAGGGATCTTAGTGATGTGGGCTTCTTGATTTTTCAGCCTGCCTTCTGGGGGGAGGGGCCTGCTGAACCGATACTCAGGCAACCCTGTTTGGCTAGAGTCGCCCTGTCCCCTGCGAGGGGGGATGGGGATGGGCACAATGTGAGGTGGTATTTCCAGGCTTTTGTTCTCTGGCGGCTTTCCCTGGCGGTTTGCTGTGCCTCTTCTGAGAGTCAGAGCAGCAGTAGCCGAATCCCAGCCTCTTTCTCAGAACAGAGGGATCGCAGTCTGCTCTCCACTGAGCTCTTCTGGCCTTTTTAACTCTGTTTCTGTTGGTGGCGCTAAAAACCCTGCAGCATCCCGGGTTGTGCGCCCCACACCCGGCGTCCCAGCCCTCACTTCCAGGGCCGGCGCGTCTCTGTCCTTTGTGTTTCTAACACTGCCAGCTGCCAGCCACCCCGTGCGCTCCGGAGCTCCCGGTCTCAGTCTGGTTCCAGTGAGCACACCGGAGCTCCGTTTCAGTCTGGTCACACGCCTTCCCCAGCTCACGGTCTCAGTGTGCTCTCTCGCGGGTGCCAGTCCACGAGTCAGGCCACTCCCCCGTGCAGGTGGCTACCGCTTCCCAGTGCCCGAACGCGGCAGCTCCCTTCTCCTTCCGTTTATCTTCCGATATCTGTGTGCGGTTTCACGGCTCCCCGCTTCATACCTCAATACTCAGCGCTGGAGATGTTCATTTGTAGAGATCCAGATGTATCCTCCTCCGTCTCAGGCTGATTCCATGGATGTTCAGGCTGGTCTGGTACCTATCCAGCTTGACTCAGGGGACTGGCTGAAAAAGGGGTCCCCTACTTCTCTGCCATCTTAACTCCTCCCCCTATTTTCAACTTTTTGAGGAACTTCCATACTGTTTTCCAGAGTGGCTGCACCAGCTTGCATTCCCACCAACAGTGTGAGAGGGTTCCCCTTTCTCCGCATCCTCGCCAACATCTATTTAAAATTTTGAATCTTTAATTAAGAAAGTTTACACAAAGCAAACTTCACATTCCAATGGCTTCACCAGGGAATTCTCCTACCCTCATAAGGAAAAAATCATACCAATCTTACACAAAGCCTTCCAGAGAATAGGAAGAAGCCACCCCTCCAAAAAACCCCAAAACCAAAAAGCCATCTCAACTTCTTTTATGAGATCAACATATTATTAAATATTAAATCAAAACTTTAGAAGGATATTAAAAGAAATGAGAAAAGTGCTGTTCAACCATTCTCATGAACATAGACCACGAGATCTTAGAAATAAATAAATTAAACATGAAAACAAACTGCACCCATCACTACATGAGAGAGACAGAGAAGCTGAGTTCTTGATGGCAGTGATGAGTAACTGCACCAGCCCTGGACTGTCTCCCTGGGACTATTTGATAAAAAACAAAATTAAATTACACACTCAGGCATGTAGCCAGTCTTAGGTTTGTTATCAATGCTACTAAACTATTTGTTTATTGATATTACTCAATCACCTACAACATCTCAGCCTAAGCATCTAACCACTCACTCCTATGTTTCCCATATCCTAATTCCCACAATTGTTCATCCCAAGCCTCAATACAATCCATTAAACTTGGAAACCTCTTCACAGCCTACTCAGACCTCACTTCTCACTGCCCGTCACTATCATCAGGTCCCTGTGTATAATGTCAATTCTTTGACATCCATCCTTCACTGCATTTCGGGACAAACCCCCAAATCTAGTGAGGTTGAATCTCTGCATACTTCACGATTGCACCTGAGTGCCTCATAGGGTGACAACAAACCAGCCGGATTGCTAACCCATTTCACTTTAAACCACTAACCATGCACCTTCACAAAAGCCCAGAAAACTTACCACATTTTCTCATCAATTGATTCTCCCTCTCTCCATGGTAACAGTTTTGAAGCTATTGCTCTATTTTCAAATATCCAGTACTTCTCCCTGCCCTCTTCGCTCTCAGCTGATGACCCTATTTTCCTGTGATAATAGAAGCCATCAGAAGCTAACAGCCTCAGCTTCTTCCACCCGACTTACCAATATTCTGCAGCTGCAACTGTACAAACCCTATCTTGTTACTGGTTAAAACTGCATTATCGGGGGCACCCGTGTGGCTCGGTCGGTTGAGTGTCCCACTGTTGATTTCGGCTCGGTCATGATCTCAGGGTCCTAGGACAGAGCCCGGAGTAGGGCTCCGTACTTAGTGGGGAGTCTGCTCGAGATTCTCTCCCTCTTCCCCTCCCCCACCCTCTCCTTCTAAAATAAATAAATACATATTTGAAAAAAAACCCCTGCATCATCATATGAGAAGATCACCATGTCCTAGGTCGAAATCAAGATCAGAAAGACGCTTAGAAAACATACACTACAGCAGCGTTGCTCCAACTGTGGTAAGCAGACCGGTGGCATCAGCATCACGTGGGAACGTGCTACAAACACAAATTCCCAGACGTACTGAATTAGAAACTCCTGAGATTGGGACCCAGCCCTGTGTTTACCAAGCCCTCCAGCTGATTCTGAGGAGCACTAAGTTTTGAGAACCAGCACTCTAGAATGTACTGATCTAATTATGTTGTTTTAACTCCTGCTCAAAACAGAGTAGTGAATAATAATTACTTTTTTATTAAGGAGGGAAGGAAGGCAGAGAGGACCACATCTAAGCACATACATTTTTTGCCTTTAAGAAGCGTAAGGAAACTTTAAATTGCCTCTAGGTTCTAACATCATTTCTCTAGCTGCAATTGAAGCCCAGTAATGTGCCCAAGTTCATATAGCTAGCCTTGACTCTGCCTTTTAATAATGATGTGTAATGGGCAAATCAATTAACTTTCTCCCAAAATAGAGAGCTAACCTCTACTGTTCTGTACTAATTTCCTAGGGCTGCCATAACAAATTACCACAGACTACGTGGCCTAAAACAACAGAAATTCATTCTCTCATAGTTGTGGAGGCTAGAATCTGAAATCTAGGTTTGTCAGCAGGGATGGTTGCTTCAGGATGCTCCGAGAGAGAACGTTACACCCCATCTCCCAGCTTCTGGGGAGTCCTGGCAAGTCTTGACGTTCTTTGGCTCATAGGTGTATCATTCCAATCTCTGTCTCCATCTTCTGTGGATTTCTCCCTCACTTCTCTTTTTTTTTCCTTAAGATTTTTTTATTTATGTACTTGACAGAGAGCACAAGCAGGTGGAGCAGCAGAGAGAGAGAGAGGGAGAAGCAGACTCCCTGCTGAGCAGGGATCCCGATGTGGGACTTGATCCCAGGACCCTGGGATCATGACCTGAGCCGAAGGCAGTCGCTTAACCGACTGAGCCACCCAGGCGCCCCCCACTTGTCTATCTTTCCTTCCAAATTTTCCTCTTAAGATCTTGCCATTTGAGACAACATGGATGGACCTTAACGATATTATGCTAAGTGAAATAAGCCAGACAGAAAAACCAAATACTGTCTGATATCACTTATATGTGGAATCTAAAAAAACTGAACTCATAGAAAGAGGAAGTAGCATGGTAGTTAGTTACCAGGAGCTGTGGGGTGTGGGAAATGGGGAGATGTTGGTTATCGGATACAGACTTCCAGGCATAAGATGAATAAGTTATAAGGATCTAATGTACAGCATGGTGATTATAATTAATACTTTACACTTGAAAGTTGCCAAGAAAGTAGATCTTACATGTTCTTACCACTCCCCCCCCCCCCAAAAAAGGTAATTATGTGACGTGATGGAGGTATTAGCAAACACTGTGGTGGAAACAATTTTGAAATATATTAGTGTATCAAATCAACACTTTGTACACCTTAAACTTACATAATGTTATATGTCAATTATATCTCAGTGAAGCTGAAAAAAACCCCAAAGCCTAAATTTTTCTTTTCTTATAAGGACACCTGTCATTTGATTAGGGCTCACATTAATCCAGTAAGATCTCATCTTAACTTGATTACATCTGTAAAGACCTTATTTCTAAATAATGTCACATTCACAGGAACTGTGGGTTAGGATTTGCACATGTTTTTGGTCGAAAGGGGGAACACAATTCAACCTAGTATACTTTCCTTCCATCTTCCAAAGAGCTTGGAAGGGGAAAGCGAAGTAAAAAATTAGTCTCACCCAACAAATAGAAATCCAAACTTCTCATACAATCCGCTGGTGACCCTCTCTGAAGCACCGACCCATGACATCCCAAACTGAGAACCATCGCCTAACGCCTCGGCTGGTCCCATATGAGAAATACTGTGTGTCCTGCCCTCTTGCCCTTCACTGGCCATTTCCACCACCTGCACCACTTGCTGAATCAAGGACGCAGATTCCTGAAATCTTCCTCCAAGACTGCCACATCCCATGAGATCATCCCAATGTGAGATACTTTATCTCATCCCGTATCTCTCAGGCCTCCCTCTAAGGATACAGTTTAGTTCTAAACCTAAAGAGGAAATAAAATGATGTAAATTCACATTATGTCATTTTTTAAAAACTTCAGTGAGAGCAATGTGGTATAAATATGTTAGTGTGATTAATGATCCTCATTTTACTTTATAATGTGGCTAGGGATAGAAAGGGCGGCAGCATTTCCACTGTCTTCTCTGCTTGTTCTTGCATTATACATTTTTTCAGTCTATGAATTTTTCTTTTTTTTTGGCAGAAATCTGTTAGAACCATTTGTCAATTTGGAAGGTTAGTGCCATTAAGACTAGACACTATAATCCATAAATCCACTTCCCTAGGTGCAGGTAAACTGTGAGACATCGTTAATTCCCTCTGTGTTGTAAAATTTTTGCTTTTCTTTCAGGATGTATTGGGAAATGTGCATTACATAGGATTGTCTCATGCACATTCAAGTGAAGAAGCCAGAATCAATCCATATATTTAATATTAGGAAAATAATATATTTTTCATAAGGATTATATAACTAGTGTTACATTAACATTCTAACATTTTCTTCAACCTTTCATGGCTCATCTTACACATCCATTTTGAGAGCACCATTTTAGGAGAAGCCAAATTCATCTGAAGGAAGCACCAAATATCCCGTTCTTTCTGTTCCTCCATGTTCTCCTCTCATCTCAGTGACCCTCTGTTTGGTTTTGTCATCATTAATGCTTCACATCTGACCTCAGGCTTCTGGGCTTCTAGACTGCCTGTTCAACTACTCTTTTAAACCTAATCTTTCATTTCACAGAGACATCCAGTCTCACCCCTATATATCACCCCTTTCATCTATTCACTTCCTTCTCAATGTAATGTAAGAGAGACAGCAAAGCACATTGGTTAAATCTAGGATTCTAGAGTCAGACCAACCGGGTATGTGATGTGGAGAGCCACTTTTCCTCTCTGAGCCTCAGTCTCTTCAACATGGAAAGCAGAGGTAAAACAGGAGCTGACAAAGTCTTCCTGGGAACAGTAAATAAAATAAGGTATGTAAGGTGTCATCCAGAAGGTTTAGGGTTCTAACAGGTCAACCAACTCTATGAAATGTGACTGAGTGGTCAAGATGAATGGAGTCTGAGGGTATCCGGTGAATTATGTCATAGTAATGTAAATGAAATAATGTAAAAGGTAAGTGTGTCATAGGTAAGTGTAAATGTGTAAATGTATTGTGTCATAGTATTATCATCATCACAATAAATGTGTCATAGTATTGTGTCATAGTATTATCATTATCACGATCATGCCTGTTGATTTCCTGGTTGTCTTATTCGTCCCTCTCTGGGCTCTGTATCACCCTATCACGTCTGAATGTGGAAATATCAACCAAATGCCTACAGTTTGCTACTGTCTGCTCTCCTTAACATCCCTTCATTCTATTATTGATCCTTGGTAATTCTCTAGATCTTGACAATATCTCTTCCTCTTTTTCCTAATGCTAACTCTCTCAGCCACACAACTGAGATCTCAATTTGGACACTATCAACAGTGTTAAAAATACTGAAGCACAGAGAAGAAGAAATGCAGAGGGGTAGAATGGCATTATATGTATCCTAAAGTCTACCCCCAGGGCTGTCACCATAACCTATCATTTTCAGAATTGGAATTTAGCATCATTAAAGAATTTGGTTCAGAAAATAATAAATGTTTGGTGAAAAACCAAGGTGTGAGCTTGGAAATGTCTCTCCACTTCTACCTAAGTCAGGTCATCACCCCCTTGATGCCACATGCTTCAGAGTTATCCCTCATGACATGCCTGGCTCTTGGGTCTGCGTCATCTATCTGTAGCTGGCCAAACATGTTTTAAGGACAACGCTTCATTTTCCAATTTTCGGTGAATCTGTTCACTCCAGGCTTGATTTGGAATGCATGGTCTGGCTGAAATAACTTAAGCACATGTGGCATAAGCTGTCACTTTGAGTGACACTTTCTCATATTTATGCTGCCGACATCTCTGCAACTAGAAACTGCAAAAGTGGAACA
Source organism: Ursus americanus (assembly GCF_024610735.1). Taxonomy (NCBI): domain Eukaryota; kingdom Metazoa; phylum Chordata; class Mammalia; order Carnivora; family Ursidae; genus Ursus; species Ursus americanus. The sequence continues at coordinate 19,802,491 of NC_142151.1, read as the reverse complement.
AACGGGGCAGTAATGGCCAAAGAACACAGGAAAGTTTCTCCCTCAGCTACTCTCATTTCTCTAGTTGCCAGGCACTTTCCCCCCTATTCATCCTGCCTCAGGCTGTTTCCCCTCCATTAGTCAAACCTTCTAAGTCAAGAAGCATTTCTGTGAAACAAGTCATTCTTTCCAAAATTCCAGAGATGAGCTAAAACGAAGGAAAACTGAACCTGTGCGTAAAAGGCAATGAGTCTGATACCTCCAGTGCGCTCAATGTCAATCTTCGATGCTTAGGAAACTTTATATTTTATACCACTGGGACCTAAAATAGAATCCTGAGGATGTAAATTAGGCTTCTAGGATTCTATTAGAGGTTAATTATACTGGAAGTATCTAGGACATTTCATTTTATAAACTTTGAAGCTAGGAAAATATTCTTAGTATTTATAGTTTGGGGGAAAATAAGGGAATAAAAAGGAAATACTCTGTTGATGCTTTCTTTTAGATTATGTATAGAATTACATGTTGATAGTCTGCCCAGAATTTCAAAACCTTGGATGTATATATCAAAGGTACTCCATACATGCCTTTCCTTTTGCTTCTATTATTTCAGACACCCAAGTTCCCTTAAGCAGAGACCGAGCACCAGAATTTCCTGTCTGGAACATGCCTACCAAGTCAGCATGGCCAGACCTGAATCAGTAATTGTCATGCTTTCTCAGCTCTTCGTATTTTCTCAAACGCCCAACAGACACAGCTCATTTGTAAGACAACTCCACTTTAGAAGACAATGGCTAAGTGTGAACACATATTGTCCTTGTAAAATGTGAGATACAGTGTAGAACACTGAAATAGACGATTTCTATCACCCCACACAATATAGGTGCCATTTTTATTCAGCTCCCTACAAATTCTTCCAAGTTCTCACCTTCTTCTTACATTTTAGGCTCCAGGATCGTATTGCATATGGTTTTAAAGGCCTAGCTACTGCTGAACAAAGCGGGAATACTGTGCTTTGCGGACTGTTTATACCAATCATGTTTATGCATTTCAGCATTATGTTGCCTTTTAAAACATGCAACATATTTGATACATTCTAAACTTGTTCTCCTAAGTGAGTCAGATTGCCTTTACACCCTGTAGTGGTATGAATCACAGCAAGAAGTACCTAAAAAAGAGGAGGAATGAATATAAATTTCACTTAAGCAGCCCTTGTTATCACAAGCAAGAAAGGCCAACATGTTATTATCTAGGTTTTTCAAGTGATAAAAGAAATCTTTAAAAATTTTTGATAGTAAATGTAAAATGCAAAGCTATAAAACTCCTAGAAGAGAGCATAGGAGAAAACCTAGATGACTTTGGGTATGGCAATGACTTCTCAGATATAACACCAAAGGCACAATCCATGAAGGAAGAACTGATAAATTGGACTTCATTAAAAGGACAAATGAAAGGCAATGTAAAAAGAATGAGAAAACACAACACACTCTGGAAGAAAATATTTACTAAAGACCCAGCTTTAATAATTCCATTATTAAAATATGGGCCAAAGCCCTTGACAGACATCTCACCAAAGAAGATACACAGACAGCAAATAAACACATGAAAAGATGCTCCACATCATATGTCATCAGGAAAATGAAAATTAAAACAATGATGAGATACCACTATATACCTATTAGAATGGTCAGGTTCCGGAACACCGACAATGTGGTTACGTGGAGCAACGGGAACTCTCATTCATTGCTGGTAGGAGTGCAAAATAGTACAGGCACTTTGGAAGACAGTTTGGTGGTTTCTTACCAAAGTGAACATATTCTTACTACACAATTCAGCAAGCATGCTCCTTGGTATTTACCAAAAGGAGTTGAAAATTCATATCTACACAAACACCTGCACATGGATGTTTGTAATAGCTTTATTCATAATTGCCAAAACTTGGAAGTAACCAACTTAGCCTTCAGTAGGTAAAAGGATAAACAAACTGGGGTACACGCAGACGACAGAATATTATTCAGCACTGAAAGAAATGAGCAATCAAGCTATAAAAAGACATGGAGGAACCCTAGTAAAAGAAGTCAATATAAAAAAGCTACATATATGCATGAATCCAACTATATGTCATTCTGAAAATGGCAAAACTTTGAAGATATTAAAAAGATTATTGGTTGTCAGGGGTGGGGGAAATGGGAAGGATGAATAGGCAGAGCATGGAGGATTTTTAGGACAGTAAAAATACTCTGAATGATCCCATATGATAAGTACATGGCATTATATATTTGTCCAAACCCATGGAATGTACAATACCAAGAGTGAATCCTAATGTGAACTATAGGCTTTAGGTGATTATAATGTGTCTGTGTGGCTTCATAAATTATAGCAAATGTCCCATTCTGATGGGGGATATTGATAAAGAAGGTTGTACATGTGTGGAGGCAGAGGGCAATGTGGAAAATCTCTGTACCATCCTCTCAATTTTGCTGTGAATCTAAAACTGCTCTTAAAAAAACTAGTCATTAAAAATAATAATGATTTTTTTTCAAAAAAGTAAAAAGTGTAGGGGGAAGAAATGACTGTCCCAACTTAATTCCTAAAAAATTCAAACCTAGGAGTTTTGCTCCTGTATCTTCAGTCTCCCTTCCTCTCATCAGTATAAGGAATACATATGGATTCTGATGCTCATGGATGGAGCTGACTTGGGATTCTGCATTTCTCATAAACTCCTGCTTGCTGGTCTGTAGACCATGTTTTGTATAGCAAGCTACCCACCACCTTGAGGGCCAGGTGTGCTGGGTTTCTAAGGAATCTCATTATGATCCTGATGAGTGGAGCACAGGCTCTTGTTTTGGCCTCCCTTCTTGACAACTTGCTACTGGGTGAGCTGAGGAAAAAAATTACTGGAAGGAGGATCTGAGTTTAACTTATGGATCTGCCCACTTGTGCTAGGACTAGAAAGAGAACTATAGGTAGAAATACAACTGGAATGGATGTAAATAGACCAGAATTATGTCTACTGATTACCCAATGACTTTGGTAAGCTACATAACTTCTGTAGAACCTCATTTATTTAGCTTTCAAATTATGAGGTTGGACTTATGGAAGTCTTGGTCACAGAGCAAAGAAAGCCAACTGGGGTGGGGTGCAGGGTGGGCGCAGTGAAGAGCTGAGGATGTGTCAGGATATGAGGGTACCAAGGAGGACTGGTTGAATGTGAAGAGCAGAGTATGGTCACAGCCAAACCTTTAATATTAATGTCAAGTTCGGAGAATAAGAAAGAGGTGAGTAGTAAAAATGAAGTTTAAGAGCAGGATGCAGAGAAAAAACTAGCTGAGTGAGTACTTGCCTGAAGGGCACTGTGTTTGGAGATCAGAACAAAAAGGCCTTCATGAGAAAAGCTTAGTTTCCCATATAGTAAGGATCAGAAGATCTGATCCTGATTGCAGAACCATCCCTGATTACAGAATCTGGGTTGTGTCTCCCACCTCATCCTTCCAGACCATCCCAAGAGATCTAGGAGGTTCCATCCAGGAAAACACTAGGAGTTCTTGGAAGGGAAAGAAGGAAGAGGATTATTGGTTGGAATAAAAGCAGGGTTGAATGAGTTCCAGAAAGCAGGGTTCTCAAACTCGTGGACAACAAACAATCTGCAGAAGAAGACAACTTCAAAAAACCAACTAGAAGCAATATGCAGAGAAGTAAGATGAGAGGGGCCTCCTCAAGAAAGAAGACTGCTGGTCCACAGTAGAAGAATCTCTCCCAGGCAGTTGTGGGGGGGGGGTGTCACTCTGCACAGAACCCCCCTTCAGGATCCATGAGGAAGACAAGAAAGAACAAACAGAAGGCCCCTGGAAATGGAGATGGTGGCAGTACCAGCAAAGCACCCCCACCACCTCGGAAGAAAAGGGCCCGGGCAGACCCCACTGTTGAAAGTGTGGAGGCATTTAAGAATGGAATGGAAGTGGGGAGCCTGGGTGGCTCAGTCGATTAAGTGTCTACCTTCAGTGCCGGGATCGACCCCCATGTTGGGCTCCTGCTCAGTGGAGAGTCTGCTTCTCCTTCTCCCTCCCTCGTCCTGCTCGTGCTCGCTCTTTCACTCTCTCTCTCTCAAAAAAAAAAAAAAAAAAAAAGAATAGAATGGAAGTTAAAGTGAAGATTCCTGAAGAATTAAAACCATGGCTTGTTGAGGAGTGGGACTTAGTTACCAGACAATAGCAGCTGTTCCACGCCCTGCTAAGAAAAATGTAGACGCCATTCTGGAAGAGTATGCAAATTGCAAGAAGTGACAGGGAAATGTTGATAATAAGGAATATGCGGTTAAAGAAGTTGTGGCAGGAATAAAAGAATATTTCAATGTGATGTTGGGCACTCAGCTGCTCTACAAATTTGAGAGGCCCCAGTACGCAGAAATCCTCTTGGCTCACCCTGATGCGCCGATGTCCCAGGTTTATGGAGCCCCACACCTACTGAGATTATTTGTAAGAATCAGAGCGATGTTGGCATCTGCGCCCCTTGATGAGAAGAGCCTTGCATTATTGTTGGGCTATTTGCATGATTTCCTAAAATATCTGACAGAGAAAGCTGCATCTGTTTACTGCCAGTGATTACAGAGCAGCTTCGGCTGAGGACCACTGCAAAGCCCTGTGAGGGTCTACTGACCACTCACTGTTATGTCTGGTATCTGCAAACACTCTTTTTGTTCTTAGTCTTTTTCTTGTATAATTGATGTTCTTTAAAATTGTTAGCATATAACAGGGCTTATGTTTCAGCTTGTTTTCTGTTTTGTTTTAAACGGAAAATGAAAGGAGTGCAAGCTCTTCTCATTTCAAAGTTGCTACCAGGGTACGCAGTAATTAGACAAAGAAGAAACATTCACTAGAACGTTTTATTGCCTAGTTGACAACACTGCTTGAATGCTGGTGATTTTATCCCTTTGACACCACACAATTTTTGAGTATCTGTTAATGCTACGTGACAAAATGTCCTGATTCCTAGTGCCAAAGGTTCAACTTAATGTATATACCTGGAAACCTATGCATTTGTGCTCTTTTTTAAGTGGTGCTTGAAGTAAAACAGCCCATCCTCTGCAAGTCCATCTATATTGTTCCTTAGGCATTCTATCTTCGCTCAAATTGTTGAAGGATGGCGATTTGTTTCATGGTTTTTGTATTTGAGTCTAATGCACGTTCTGACATGATAGAGGCAATGCATTATTGCATAGCCATGGTTTTCTGGAGAAGTTGATATTTTAGGGATTGTATTTCAGATCTTAAATAAAAATTGTTTCTAAAATTCAAAGCAAAAAAAAAAAAAACAAAACAAAAGCAGGATGTAGAGTAGAACAAGGTACTAGATCTAAAAAATGAGTCAATGGAGACTATAAAAGATGTGTACTATGAATGACGAATAGTGATCAGAGAGGCTGTTCTATGTGAGATCATGACCTGAGCTGAAATCAAGAGTCGGAGGTTTAACCAACTGTGCCACCCTGGCATCCTGTGACTAATCTTTCAGATCTCTCCCAGATCTATAATTTCATGATCATTGCTTACCTTTTTCTTCATCCAGGCCCCTCCTTAGAATCACCTTGGACCATTTGTCCCATGGGTTTCCATCTTCAGTGAGCATTCTTAACCTCTCTGTGGAAACTTAGAAGGTTATTTTCAAAAGTATTTTTGTCTTTTATTGGCCTAATTTCTTATATTTATGCTTTTCGTCTTTCAGCACACATTCCGTTTTCCCCTGCAGCATCATGCATTAGGCCATGTTCTACTGTATTCTTTAACATTTCTCATTTCACTAACACACCATTCTATTCTTTTGAATTTCCACTGGAAGCAATTTTAGTGGTATATATAATAATATTCTTCAAAACTCTTGTCCTGTGTTCTTTTCCATAATGAAAAAGTCACATTAAAAGAGTTTTCTATGTATTTTTGTTGTGTTGATTTTTTTCTCACGTTAGCAATGTTATAATTAAGTCAATAAATTTGAGTCCACAGACTATTACTAGTTTGAGAACTCTTCTTTGCTGATTAATGTCCAGAAAGCTGTGTGGTAACTTTATATTCAGTTACTGTTTTCAACTTTCTAAGAAGCAGCACTTTTGTTTTATGAACGATAAGCAAATTGTTAAAAAGTACTATATATTTTCCTCAGAGAATCTTTAGCAGAAATAGATACACCTTGTCAATGCAGATAAAGAAGTAGGTCCATATTTATATGTTCCATTAAAATGACAACCTCAAATACTACCTCCATGCGTAGATGTTCACATTACACAAATTTTTATCTATTTCTGTGCATTCTAACACTTGGAATTGACAAAACACCTCTAAAATCCCCCAACCAACAATTACTGTTAATGATATGATCATGGGAGACATTTCAAAATATAAACAGTATCTCAAAAGCAATCTGCTAGGAAGAAAGAACATAAGCTTTACTTTCTTGTAATATAGTTTTTCTTTCAAAGAAAAATCCTCCTCCTATCAGCTCTCACAATATGGACAAACATTTTTATTCAGCTGCTTGCAATCCCTTTCTAGTTCTCTACTCCAATTCTCTGTCTTAAATTTTAGACTCTGAAGCTGTGTCACACACAGTTAAGAGCCCGATAAACAAAACAGGAATATTGTGCTTTGTGGACCTGGGATCATCACATTCTCTCAAGGCCACGTGCTTCAGAATCTCCTGGAAGCTTGTTAAGAAATAAAATGCCCGGGCTCCCTTAAACCCACCAAATCAGAATTTCTGTTGATGGAACATACAAATCCATTTTTTTTACACTACTTCTGCTGATCTTTATAAGCACTAAAGGTCAGGATGCACTGTACTAGAGTTAAAAGTCCTAAAATAGCCATTTCCAAACATCTTTTCTGCTTTAAGAGACTAACCTCTATTGTCTCTTCTCTTTGCTTACCTATGAATGAGATTTGATTAATGAGAAAAAAAAAATTATCTTCCAGGACCAAAGGCCATTTCTACTTTCTCTTACTTCTTTTTTTACTAAGCTTAGGTGGGCTGATGTGTCTACCCCAAAATACATTCCACCCCAGAGCTCCAAATTACAAATGTGTTACCTAAATGGAGGATGCATTTACTACCTAACATCATCACGTTAGCTCAGAGTCATTTCTCCCAGACATTTTTCCTTAGTCTATATCTTGGGCAGCAGGGCTCTCAGTCAGGAAGGTGGAAAGGGAAGTTCTAGAGCAAATTTCTACTTTTTTTTGCTTCTTCTGGGCTGCCTTCCCTCATCTCTCTTTCCTCATGTCCTGAAGAACAGAAGAATAGCTGTCTCTGTCCGTGCCTGCTTTTAATTCTCTTCATGCATTTCTCCACAGCCATATCCACTGGAATATGCGTGTTACAGACCCTACACTCAAGAAACATAATGAGTTATGTTATTTCTGATTTCAGACTGAGTTTTATCACAAAATATATTACTTTTCAAGAGATGGTGAATATTCCTAGGTCTTCGACCATCTATTAAGTATGCCAGTGTATACATGCACAAAAACTTGAGTTTGGAAAACACTTACTCTCCTATATATCAGAGTCCTCGGTGATTCTGATCTCTTGAAATACTTAAGTATTACTGGAGTGTGGGCTATATTTGCTTGCAGTGTGTGTCCCCTCCTATTTAATTTTTGCTGTTTCTTGAATCACTAAGTTTGTTTTTCAAAGCTCAGTGTATTTCTACAAGTTAAATTATAAGAAAATTCAAGTCTGTATTTACTTTCTTATGGACTTTTTTCCAGGCCCTGAAGAGCATGTGATAAAGGAAAGAAAACTCTGGACTAAGCATACTAACACCTAAATTTTAGTGACAAATCCAGGGCTGCCACATTTAGCCCGGCTGGCCAGGCTCACCCAGCATTACAGAGAGGCCCCGAGCTGTCAGTCCAGTGGATGGAAGGGCCTCCCTAACTCCACAACTTACAGCCTATAATACACGACCACGCAAATGCCCTGTCCTAGCAGCCAATGATTCACAGCACAGTTGCATTGTGAAAGCATTTCATAAATTACATGCTTTGTACAAATGAATTAAGACTTTGCCTTTGATAAATCTCAACTACAAAGAGCTTACAATGGATACATATTATTTTTTCATTATATTTTTTCTCTAAAACTGCCACTGTATTTCGTGACATTTCAATTCAGTATCTAGACTCAATCGATAGATATAGATGTGTTTTAGATCCCCGAGTCACCTAATACCTAAGTGCTCTGACAGGTGTCTACTAAGAAATATATAATCCATTTAGTGGAGACCCATAATACTCATTTTGTTTTCACAGATACTGTTGGATTATTAAAGTGGAAATAAGCCAAGAAGTTTTTAGAGTACATTTCCATTTAAGCTGGATTTTGCATTATGTTTTTTTTAAGATTTTATTTATTTATTTGCCAGAGAAAGAGAGAGCACAAGCAGGAGATCAACGGGCAGAGGGAGAAGCAGGCTCCTGGCTGAGCAAGAATCTGAGGCAGGACTCGATCCCAGGACCCTGGGATCATAACCTGAACTGAAGGCAGATGCTTAACCGACTGGGCATCCCTGGAGTCTGCATTATTTAAAGCTATGATAATTTAACTAGGCCCTAATTCTCTCACAGTTCGGCTGATCAAATCCATTATTTTCAGTAACTCCCAAATTTCAGTTTTCCTGTGACTGACCTTCCTCCCCTCCCCCCCCCCCCCCAGCATCATATGAAAAGCCTGGGGAAGGAGAACACATGATTCAACTTTAAAGTGTTTCTTTGTAGCCATATCTTTCTCTTTTCAGAGGGCAGGTAATGAAACAGAGTCCGGAAAAACAAATGCTGGTAAATCTACTATCAACTATTTGCACGGGCAAGTCATTTAGCTTCTCTTTATCTCAGGTTGGTCATCTGTTACAGAAAGCAATAAATTATTCAAACTACTAAATGGTGTCAAAGTGGTTCGGGGTTGGTTTGTTTGTTGAGAGATACTATAAATCCAAAATATTATCACTGCTTACCTAATCGTACACAACATCTACCATGGGTCTTAGAACAGAAAGATTTGGAGTTAGTGAATTCTGCTCTTTCACTTAGCTCTGGAACTTCGGGCAAATTACTCTTGTAATCCTTTGGCTGCCTAGAATCTGAACTACCTTTGTATATCTGGAGAATTCCCCATCATATGCATTCGTTGAACTATCTCCCACTACAGAACCTGAAAAGACCAAAAAACCTACTCCTCTATATGTCTCCCATTGCCAGTCCCTAGGGTATTGGCACAAAACCCAGGCTTCTCCAAACAGATGCTTCCATATGAGACTCTGAGCGTGGATTGAGTAAAATAGGCAGAGAGTGGAATTCATTTTGTCAGCAGACATTGCAGTGGTGCTACTATTTTGGTGGGGAGGGGAGCTCAAGGAGTTTCTATTTGGCTATTCCTACTAAATCGTGCTCGCTGTATTGATCAAGATGTTGCTATGAGGATCCAGTTGGTTGTTCATGATATCAATCTCAACTTGATAGGGAAGAATGGAGAAAATCCAGATAATGGATTTAGGGTATGATGTTTCATATCAGAATTCCATTTAGCACGTGACCTCTCACTCAACAACTGGACTCCGTGGTGTAGGTTCCCTGCAATTAGTTTTAGCTCAGAGTTGGTGTCCATTAAGTACAAAAAAGATCTGTGTATTTTTTTTAAGCTGTCCTAGAATATGGCGCAGAGGACGGGTTTACTCTAAGGACTTGTAGCCATACTCTACTGTCCACCCTCAAGCCAGTTAGCCTCCCTTCAGGTGACACTGGGTCTGTGAAAGTGCAGCCAGCAAGTTATAGTGATTTCCCGTTCAGTCTTCTCCAGGCAAACCAATGTATCAGACACGACTTTGAATGTACCCCTACAATAAAGTTTCTAATGTGCTGAAACTTAATTGTCTAGAATAAATTAAAATCTCAAGTATACTAAGTATTGCTATCACTTCATTAGAAAATGTTAAATCTGTCATTTTTATCACCAAACAGTTCACTTTGAGGTGGAAGCTGCATCAGGCCCATTTTGTACTTGGAGAAACAAGTAGCAACCAGTATCTTTAGTGAATGCTAACCTTGAATTTGAAACTTGTGGTTCTTTAAACTATGCTAACTCTACTAATAAAATCCCAAATGTACCAATACTAAGAAGACATTGTTATTTCTTCCATATTAGAATATTTAATAAATATCTGGTTTCAGAATTAATTAATTCCTCTCCTTTCAAAAATAAACATTTGAAAGGGAAAATATTTAAAATGGATAATGCCACATGCAAAATATACTTCATCCACAGATACTATTTTTTAACCTAAAAAATTACTTAAGGGAATTTAATAATCAGGGCTTATGATGAAACTATGATAATTAAGATAATGGCTAGCATAGTAATAGAGACAAATGGACCAGTAGAGTAGATAGAGTTCAGAAGCCCCAAAACAGAACTACTTCAGTCTGAAAGTTTGGTATATGCAGGGGTGGGAGAAAAGGAGCTGTTTAATTAATGGAGCTGAGAAAAAAGTTATCCATTTTGGAAAAAGATCAAACTTGATCCCTACTGCATGCCATAAGAAGAAGAAGAATACTATTATTAGTATTATTAATAAAACAACTCTAAATGAAATAAGGATTTAAAATGCAAAAATAAAAATATGAAGCTTCTAGAAGAAAATATAGATGAACATTTTAAGACCTTACCAGAAGGTGGGGCGCCTGGGTGGCACAGCGGTTGAGCGTCTGCCTTCCGCTCAGGGCGTGATCCCGGCGTTCTGGGATCGAGCCCCACATCAGGCTCTTCTGCTATGAGCCTGCTTCTTCCTCTCCCACTCCCCCTGCTTGTGTTCCCTCTCTCGCTGGCTGTCTCTATCTCTGTCGAATAAATAAATAAAATCTTTAAAAAAAAAAAAAAAAGACCTTACCAGAAGGAAAGTCTTCTTCATTTACAAAAACCAAAAACACAGAAAAGTAAGTTTTACTGTATCAAAAGTGAGAAATTTGTTTATCCGAAACACCTTAAGGAAAGGGGTCGGGGGGATGGGGAAAGTCTATAATGAAGGAGAAAAGATTTGTACATTTGCAAAACAAAAGATTGCAATGATTAGAATATATCTTTGGAGCGCCTGGGTGGCTTAGTTGCTTACGTGTCTGTTTTCAGCTCAGGTTATGACCCCAGGGTCCTGGGATGGAGCCCTGCCTCAGGCTCCCTGCTCAGGGAGCCTGCTTCTCCTTCTCCCTCTGCCCCTCCCCCTAACTTGCGCTCTTTCTCTCTCTCTCATGCTCTGTCAGATAAATAAAATCTTAAAAGAAAAAGAATATACGTTTGAAAACTCCTAAAAAATCAATAAGAAAAGCAGGAACTATATGGATAAAAGACATAGATATTTAACTGAAGATAAAATGCACGTGGACAATAAATATATGATAATCAATATTATTAATGATCAGGGAAAGGCAAATTAAGATCATAATGAGATACCATTTTACAGCCATTAAATTTGCACAACTTTAAAAATCCGACAATGTTAAGTGTCAGGAAGGATGTAGATTCCCCAGATCTTTTATATATTACTGGTGTAAAGGCATATTAGACAAACCATTCTGGAAAGCAGTTTGATAATTGCCTCCAAAATTTGAATGCTCACATGCACCATGACCAGCATTTTTATTCCTAGGCACATATGCTAGAAAAGCTTATGCATGTGTACAACAGGAGACATGGACAAGAATCTTCCAACAACACTACTTACAAAAGCAGAGAGCTGAACACAACCAAGACACCCATCAGTATAAATAAACTGGCATACTTACACAGTGAAATATTACACAGAAATCATAATGTTACAGCAATACAGTTTGTGGCAGGCTGAAAAATGGCCCCCCAAAATATACTCACTTCCTTATCCCCAGAACCTGTGACTATTCCCTTATATGGCAACATGCGTGATTAAGTTAAGACTCCTGAGAGGAAGAGCTTATCCTTATTAACCTGGTGGGCCCTAAATGGAATCATGTCTCTTATTAAAGTGAGGCAGAGGGAATTATGAGACAGACACACACAGAACAGAAAACAGTGTGAAGACACAGCAGAGAGACAGATTTGAAGATGCTGGCGATGTGGCCACAAATGAAAGAATGCTGGCAGCCACGGAAGCTGAATGAGGCAAGGAACAGGTTTTCCCCCCAGGGGCCTCTGGAGGGAGCGCCCCCCAGCCAACACCTTGACTAATGGCTAGTGAAACTGACTTTGGACTTCAGACTTCCAGAATTGTGTGAAAATATATTTTATGCCATCAAGTTTGTAGTAATTTTTTTTACAGCAGCCACAGGAAACAAATATACAATTCACTGATACATTCGTAAATATGGCAAATTCACTTTTTAGGAAATACTAGATGAAATAGAAAATGAAAATAAAAAGCCTAATTAGGCTTTTTCCAATGTGTATATTTGTAAGCCAAATTATATTAACATAAAAGAATGTTAGGCAAAAATAACAAATTTAAACAAATGCGGGGAAAATCTTCCTTAATTAAGACATCACTGTACTGGGGCACCTGGGTGGCTCAGTCAGTTAAGCATCTGATTCTTGATATCAGCTCAGGTCTTGATCTCACGGTCATGAGTTCAAGCCCTGTGTTGGGCTCCACACTGGGCATGGAGCCTACTTTTAAAAAAAGGGGGTTGCCTGGGTGGCTCAGTCAGTTAAATATCTGACTCTTGGTTTCAGCTCAGGTCATGATCTCCTGGGTCAGGAGATGGAGCCCCCTATGGGCCTCCACACATGGTGGGGAATCTGCTTGAGATTCTCTCCCTCTGCCCTTCCCACTCACTCACTCGGACGTGCATGTGTGCTCTTTCTCTGTCTCAGATAAATAAATCTTTTTTTAAAAAAAAAGACATTACTGTATCAAGTACAAGTTTCTTTCCTGGGCCATCATCATACTGTCTGATGATGCACAGAATTAGAATAGAATGTGAAGCACCGTAATTACAGTAATTAGATACAAAATAAGGTGGAATGGTTATGGAGTGGTGAGAATGACATTAGTTCTTAAGGATTTAAACAAATGAGACACAGGAATAAGGTTGTTGAAACACAGACAGGAAGAATCAGCAATTTGAGAAACAGGAATGAGTGGAGTTACAGATAGCCTTCCAGAAGGGATTCTGATTTAATTTGCATTTAGCAAGCAGCTCATGACATAGCCTCACCCACTATTCCGCTGTCATATATCCAAGACGGTGGATCTCAAACTAGATGGAATCAGTATCACCTGGGAGGTTGGTATAAACCCAGAGGTTCGGGCTTATTCTCTTCAGTGAGCCTGCTCTTCTAGGCTCTGACTTCTCAACGTATCCTGATACGTATCAACGTTTGAGAACCACTGATTGAGGAAAACACACAGAGGGAAACTGTAATGTCACTGAGAGCAGTCCCTAAGAATGAAACAGAAAATTTTGTTCTCTTCCCTCATTGCTCATTCATATCTGTGCTCTGAGACTAATTCTCTGTGTCCCTTCAATGAAATCTAAGCAGATTCCATGACGTTTCTGATCACTCTCAGAAGACAAAATTCCTCTGGTCACTTTTAGTTATAAAACATTTAATTTGGGTATTTAAAAGATCATTCTCAAGTAATGCTCAAGACTCTAAACTGCATTTAAAACTTCCTCCATCTCCAAGTTTTGGCGAGGATGTGGAGAAAAAGGAACCCTGTGCGCTGTTGGTGGGAATGTAAATTGGTGCGGCCACTGTGGAAAACAGTACGGAGGTTCTTCAAAAAAGAAATAACCATATGACCCAGTGATTTCCCTACTGAGTATTTACCCCCCCAAGAAACCCCCGAAAATACTAATTCAAAAAGGTATAGGCATCTGTTTACTGCAGCATTATTTACAACAGCCAAGATATGAAAGCAACCCAACTGTCCATTGATAGATGAATGGATAGACAGCAGTCCCCTAAGAATGAAACAGAAGTGTTGTGTATATATATATATATATACACACACACACACACACACACCCCCATACAAACACACATACACTGGAATAGCACTCAGCCATAAAAACAAATTGAGATTTTGCCATTTGTGACAACATGGATGGACCCAGAGGGTATTATGCTAAGTTCAATAAGACAGACAGAGAAACAAATATTATATGATTTCTCCGACACATGGAATCCAAAAAACAAATCAATAAACAAAAAGCAGAAACAAACCCATAATACAGAGAACTGGTGATTGCCAGAGAGGAGGGGGGATGGGAAAAATGGATGAAGGGGAGTAGGTGAAGGCCTCCGGTTATGCAATGAATAAGTCATGGGCATGAAAGGTACAGTATAGGTAATACAGTCAATGGTACTATAATAGCATTCATTGTATGGAGACAGATGGTAGCTACACTTGTGGTGAATACAGCATAAGGTATAGACTCGCCCGATCACCCTGTTGTCCACCTGAAACTAATGTGACATTGTGTGTCAACCATATGTCAATTATACATAATACATACATATATATATGTTATATATATGGTTGCTAAACAAGACCCACAGTAATTGTTACTAACAACAACAACAACAACTTCCCCCCTCCCTGCTCAGGCTAAGGGACAGGTTGGCAGCCTGCAGTGCTGGGAGGGCTATAGTTACCTCCTTTATCTCAGTGCTCTTCCTCTCCATGGACAGGCTGGCTCCAGATCTTCTAGATTTCACAGAGGTGTTAGACAGCTGTAAAGTCCAAGAAAGTTCTCAATGACAGGCACCACAATAATCTGGCATTGGTTTCCTCTGAGCTTGGCAGGGATTTAAAGCGGATTTTCTCATGGAGTGGATTTGTAATTTCTATGGAACTGTCACCAGCAACAGGATCTCCCAGTGTTGCACTCTTAACACAAGCGAGGTCTCCTCTGCCTGAACATTCAGGACTTCACCCTGATTTTCTGAGGCCCATTCCATCTTCTCAAGAGCCCCTGCAAGATCTCCAGGTATGTGTCTCTCTTCCATGTGACCCTCGGGAATTCTCAGAAAGCCTGCATGGATTCTGGCAAGACAGGTCGTCCCTAGCGCAGCAAGCTTTTCAGCTTTTCTTTCTTTTCTTTCTTTCTTTCTTTTCTTTCTTTCTTTCTTTTTTTCTTTCTTTCTTTCCTTCTTTCTTTCTTTCTTTCTTTCTTTCTTTCTTTCTTTCTTTCTTTCTTTCTTTCTTTCAAGATTTTATTTATTTATTTGACAGAGAGAGAGAGCCAGCGAGAGAGGGAACACAGGCAGGGGGAGTGGGAGAGGAAGAAGCAGGCTCCCAGCAGAGGAGCCTGATGTGGGGCTCGATCCCAGAACGCCGGGATCACACCCTGAGCCAAAGGCAGACGCTTAATGACTGAGCCACCCAGGCGCCCTGCTTTTCAGCTTTTCTAGGAGCAAACGCTGTGCCCCAGACCCCAGCACACAAGGCAACCTCTTCAAGGGGCTTCCTTTAACCCCCTCTCATTCCGCTTGAAAGGACATAGAAGGGACATTTCACAGCTTTCAAAATCAAATGATCTTTACTTAAAGAGATAGAACAAAAGCAAACCAGCATGGAAAGGTAAAGCATAAATCAACGGGTGGCAGTGAATTAGGTAGCATCAAGAAAAATGAGACAACCATATTAATTTGAATAAAGTGAAATAGAAAGTAAATTTTTAAACATGGATGAAAGAGGTTCATTAAAATAATAAAAGATAAAACTTAGAAAATGTGTCAAAATACATGAAGAAAAATTCTTGTCACTGAGTGATAGTTTGGCAAAGGTACAGCTAAATACACCTTGCTTAGCCCTTAACCAGTTGTAAAAAATATATATAATGAATAATAATAAATTCAGAACTTTATATATATATATATAGCAAATTTTGTAAGCCTTTAAACAGAGTTAACTAGTACATATGACCCTTAAAATAAATACCTCTAAATATATTTTGCCAAAAAAACCTACATAAATTCCAAGTGCCCAAATTATGCTATTTTTATTTTGCAAAAGAATAAAACTAGATATTTAGAGAAGAAATGTTAAAGAAGGATACTAATCATTGAATAATTCAAAACAGTCTTTTAAATATTAGACCAAAAACATAAATCTATAATTATAAACTATTAAGAAATTAATGATGATGACTAAGTTATACCCAAAATTTACAGGAGATAGCCAAAGTTATGCCCAAATGTAATTTTAAAATTTAAGACATAACTTAAAATAACTTAAATGAATTCTTTGTCCTCTATTAAATACATTTAAATTCAAATATTTGGAAAAATTCATAGAACGCTAGGGGAATCAGAAAGAAAATAATGATTTTGAGTCCTTAGAGTACAATGCTGAATAATGCAAAGTCCCTACCTTTTTACTTATGAAAGAAATATTGCCTGGTTAATTTGTGTTCAGCTTTTTTCTATACATAAAATAGTGAACAAAGCACAAAATAAAATAAAATAGTGAATCAGTCACAGGTCTGGTCCTCAAGAACTTTAAAGTCAGTAAGAAGTAAAGTAAATAGGTAATCAAAATATAGGGCATCAGTTGTTCTCTGATAGTACGAGGGGCCAGGGAGTAGGCGGCCGGACAACCTACAATCCGTAAGGTGACAGTGAAGGTATCTCAAGGGACAGGATGCATAACCTCAGTCCTCAGGGTAAATGGCGTCAGGGAGGTGTGTGTTGTCAGCACAGGAAGAAGCATGTACAAGGAGAGAGAACAGGATACTTTTGGAGAACTGAAAGCATTTCAATATTGCTAGAGATTAAATGATTAAATGTGGTCTTGGAGAGGGGAGCCTGGACCTACCACGGAAAGTCTCGTGGGAAATGTTAAGGAATTTCAACATCATCTTGGGAAGTATTGAGGGATTGTAAGAAGGAGTCCGACATGAGATGTGCCCTTTATTTATTTTTTTTAATTACTATTTTTTTTCTTTAGATTTTATTTATTCATTCGAGTGAGAGAGAGAGAGAGAAAGACAGAGGGAACACAAGCAGGGGGAGAGGCTGAGGGAGAAAGAGACTCCCCACTGAGCTGGAAGCCCGACGCAGGGCTCAATCCCAGGACCTGGAGATCATGACCCAAGGGGAAGGCAGGTGCTCAACCATCTGAGCCACCATGGCGCCCCGAGATGTGCATTTTAGAACTGTGATCAGATGTGTGACATGTTATCCCCTCCTGTCCAGAGTGAGACCCTTGCCTCACTAGGAGCAGAAGGAGCTCATGAGTCACAGATAGTAGAGTCACAGACATACATGGGAAATGAAACCAAGTAAGGAAATGAATACCCCAAATCCAAAAATGGTATACAGGGAGTCAGAACCGAATACCAACAAATACCGGCCACTTAACACACAGAAGACCCAAAAAGGAGAGATAAAAGTAAAACAGTCAGATGAAAGGGCTCAAAGGAAGAACACAAAACACAAGAGAAGAATGGAGTTGCAATTCTATAAAATTAATAGAGGCATTATAAAGTCTTGGAGCTGAGGCAAATTGGCAAAGCATCCACTGGTAAACTTAGGGAAAACAATTTCAGTCGAGAGTGGTACCATCATTCTCTTGGGTTTCCTTTAGGTCAACTGGTGAGCTACTTTTCAGATGCTGGCCATTTGGTCCCATTATATAACTTTAAGACCCCCCCCAATCAATTAAAAACAAGGATTATATTCCTACTCCTAAAATGCCTAATGGGATGAATGCTAATCCTTATAATTCAGGTTGGTCTATGAAATGGATGGGAGTCCCTAGAACTGGCAGTGGTGGTTACTAAACAAAACAAAATGAAAGCTACATGGGAAACTTGAGAGCAATCTTTCAAGTGGATCATTAATTTTAATAATAATAGAAGCTTTTAATAAAATCATGTTAATTTCCCTAATGCCATTCCTTGCAATGATATGGATGTCGCATTAAATTATAACCAAAGCAGTGTTTGTTAGAAGTGAGAGGCTAATGCGGCGCCTGGTGGCTCAGTCAGTTAAGCTTTGGACTCTTGATTTCGGTCAGGTCATGATCTCAGAGTCAGGAGACAGAGCCCCGCGTCAGGCTCTGGGCTGGGTATGGAGCCTATTTAACATTCTCTCTCTCCCTCTGCCCCTCCCACCCACGGTGCACACTCTCTCTTTCTCTCTCTCTCTCTTAAAAAAAAAAAAAAGTGAGAGGCTAAAATCCAAAATGTGAATAATGAGAATATATAAAATTGCAGTAGTAAGTTTTTCGAGTTGTGATCAGTGAAGCATCACCTTCTCCCTGCTGGTGTGGCAAATCTCTTCCCAGCACCACTGAGCACTTCTGACCCCATCAATCTATCAATTATTTCCTGATATCCATTAATGTCAGCTACTAGTATTATTTTTCTCCATGGTATTTTTTTTTTTTTAAGAGTAGGAGAGAGAGAGCAAAGCAGAAGGAGGGATAGAGGGAGAGAAAGAAGCCTATGCAGGCTCCACACCCAGCTCAGAGCCTGCCCGGGGTTCGAGTCCACAGCCCTGAGATCATGACCTGAGCCGAAATAAAAAGTCAGATGCTTAACCGACTGAGCCACCCAGGTGGCCCTCTCCATGGTATTTTTAAAGTAATTTTAAGGATGAAATGGAATGGAAATAAATCATGTGCTCTTGCTATAGCGATTGGTCAATTCACAACATTGTTGGCTTTGAGCGAGTGTTATTGTGAATACCACATGAAATACATCAAATGCCAAAACCAATTATGTTGATATACTCAGAGATGAAGTTAGGAGTTGCAGAATTTCTGTAAAATTAGAGTTCTAGTATTACATATGCACATAATTAGCCATTTAATTATTTATTCACTTATTTAATCAATCACAAACAAAATATTTATTGAGCACCTACTACATCCTAGGTCCTGTTTCAGGTGCAGAGAGTAAAGTGAACAAAACAGACAAACTCTTGCTCTCAATGAATATCCTCATGTTGCTTTATATAAGAGTTCATTTCATGAAATAAGAAAAATTCCTTATGCATGACATTTTGCCTCTTTTGAAGAGAAGGCGTGGGTACTTTGAAAGCTTCAGAGACTAGTTTGAGATATATTTTTTTCACTTCTTCCCAAATGCATTTGAAATATTTATCATCTCTCTCTGACTAAAAAAGAAAAAAAAAAGGATTAATGCTTCTTTTTTGAAAGCAAAGAAAAAGGGTCTGTAATACAATTTACTTTATTGCTCATGAGAAAGAATTCTAATAACAGCACAGGACATTGTTTTAAAAACCATTTTAAAGAAATTATAATTTCAAATTTGGCATGCGTCAGCCAAACGCTTGATTCACCAGTCACCTGCATATTTGAAGATTCATTAATCTGCAGATGTGTCTTAATTACACCAATAATGTAAGATGAAGTGCATGTCAAGTTATGTTTTGCAACTTTCAGAGCTCACTTCTAATGACTTTGTTCTGCTTACACATTTTGAAGAATTGTTTATCTTTCTGCATATTCATGAGTGGTATCATATGAAGACATGATAGATTTGAGAGCTTTTCACAACTTTTTTCCTTATTCACAAAACATTATCACTTATAAATTCAAGCAGGCATAATGATAAATGCACAAACTTCTGTTTGCTTCTTCAAATTCCGCAGGTACTTCATTAAGCTTCCCACAATTTTGATTTTGTTGCAGGTGAAGGCCAAATATTCTATTGTGACTTAACTGGAGAAAAGTGTTTCAAGCCCGTATGTAAGTTGCTCCCCGTTACTTTTCCTACTTTGATAACATGTAGCCATTTCTTTTCAACTAGGATATATTTTGACATTTTCAGTAGGTCCCACCTACATTGAGGTTGTTCTTTCCCTGCGCAGTTTTCTCATGATGTGTTATGGAGTAAGCTGAGGAAGAACTGATCTCATCTACTATGTTTGATGATATCCTTGTGTTGTTGTTTTTTTCCATTTAATATTGAAGGTGTTCCCTTTTGTAGGAACCTCCTCAGAATCCATATGTTGGAATACATGCATGAAATTATACAGCAGGCTCACCTTCATTTTCTTTTCTTTGCTTCTGATTCATTTCCTTTTTTTTTTTTTACTAGGTTATGTCAGTCACCATACAGTACATTTTTAGTTTTTGATGCAGTGTTCCATAATTCATTGCATATAACACTCAGTGCTCACCTTCATTTTCTTTCTTTTCTTTTTTTTTTAAGATTTTATTTATTTGTTTGAGAGAAAGAGACAGCCAGCGAGAGAGGGAACACAAGCAGGGGGAGTGGGAGAGGAAGAAGCAGGCTCCCAGCGGAGGAGCCTGATGTGGGGCTCGATCCCAGGACTCCGGGATCACGCCCTGAGACGAAGGCAGATGCTTAACGACTGCACCACGCAGGCGCCCTTCACCTTCATTTTCTAACCAAGACCTTGTACATTAAAAATCAGATCCAGCATGTGTCAACTATCAGATGACACTGATTGGCTTTTCAAATTCCAATGATTTACAACTGCTGCTTTTTGCCTGAGAGCATTTTAACTTAGGGTAGTTCAGGGTAGTTAACGTTACTTGAATTGTTACATCATTTAATTGGTAACACTACAGGTTTCCAAGCAGAAGCAAGCCTTGCACTAGAGACATCAAGTCTACAAAACAATAAATAAAGAGAACCAAACCAGCAAGTTTTAAAAGTTAATATCAACCGTTTGGAGGCATCTTTGAAATCGCCGAGTAGACACCATGAGCAAAGCTCACTCTCCCCAGTTGAAAAAAATTATGGACAATAACTTATCATTGAAATTAAATGGTGGCAGACATGTCCAAGGAATATTGCGGGGGTTCGATCAGTTTATAAATCTTGTGATAGATGAATGTGTGGAGAGGGCAACTAGGGGGCAAAAACACAATACTGTAATGGTGGTAATATGAGGCAACAGTATCATCACATTAGAAGCCTTGGAATGAGTATAAACAATGGGTGTGTTCATGAGAAGAAATCAACTGCTTCCACATGTCCCCTCTCCATGGTACCTGTTTTACTACAGTGTAAAAATCAGGTCATGCATTTTCATATTGAACTTTTTTGTTAAATAAACTTTTATAATAGTCAAAAAAATAAAAATAGAAGTTGATATCAGAAATGTCTCACTTAGTTCAAATAAACTGCTATAAAATAATTCTTTAAAATGTGTGAATAAAGAGTCAACCACCTAAAAGTGAAAATAACATCTGAGAGGTAGTGCATATTCTGTTGGATGATGGATTAAATACTATGAAGACTGAAACTATAGCTATATATAAAAAGTTTGGTTCCCAAAATAATTATGAAATATTTACACCATCTCTAAGGGAATGGCTAGAATATAAACAAAGTAGCGTATCAGAAAGAGCTTCAAAGAGCACTCTAATTGCTGCAATCAATTTACTTTCTGAAACTCTGAAGGAAATTACAAACCTGTTGTAGAAGTCTATGGTCCTTCAAAAGTCAAGACCAGAAATGAATTACTTTTCATAATTATCAACAGTAACAAACCACTCAAGACATTCAAATAGAAAGATATGCTATTAGTTCAGATGCAATGGAGCAGAAGTGCAACTCATAAGTTGTATTTTTTTTAAGCAAGAAAACATGGAAGTGCAAGTTAGATATTAAATTTTCGTTTCTACTCAACATTTTAGGAGTTTTTAACAGACTGGCGACACTAGCATGGCAAGTATCGTACCTTGATATCACATCAATAACAGTATGATCGGAAACTCATTTATTCTATAAATGCCAAATGTTAAAATTTTACTGACTTTATTTCAGGTTTTCATCATTTTTTTCACAGCTGTGTGCACGAGGCAGCACAGAAAGGCAGTGTGGTATTATACTTAAGAGTGGTTAGTCAGCTGTCCTGAGTTCCAATCCAGGTTCTCTGTCGAATGAATAACCTTGAGCAAACTGGCTCATCTCCATTTGCCTCAATTTTTAAAATGAGAAGAACAATATTTACTTCGTAAGATAAGTAGCTTGAAGGAGCAGCTCGCAAGGCTCAGAGTCTCAAATGAGAAGTGCGCACAAAAGCCCAATTCTGGTCTCATTGACTCTTATTTACTTACTCTTCTTTGTCTTGGAGCATCAGCCCAGGGAAGAAAAAATGAGAACACACATTTCTGGCTGAATTTCAGCTTCAGCTTCTTTCTTCTCTTCACCCACCAATGTTCTTGATCCACCGAAAGGAAACTTAAGGAATTTGAAAAATCTTATTTTCCATGTCAGAAGCTATTACATCATCCTCCTCGCAATAACATGTCTTAATCTTCTCCAGGTTTGATGAATTCTTGGGCCAACTAGAATAAATGTTATATACTTGAAAAGCTAGGAAAGAATGTGTATTTAAATGTTTAAGGCATCGCCTCCTTCACAATAGTAAAAAAACGGAAAAGTTGAGCAATTGAGCTAAAAGGACACGAGGTAATATTTCTATGCTTCTGAAAGGATACCCATCAAATAATGGTTAAAAATGATGTTATCTGGACCAAAGCCCTTGCCAAGCTGACCTTGGCAGACACAGTGAATCCGTCCATTTTAGATCTGTCAGTTTCAGCTGCGCACTTCGCTTTACTCGTTTGGGTGCCTCTGTTCCTCCTCCAGCCACAGTGGGGGAAGTGCTGAGGAATGGAGGAGAGGTGATTTAACGGTGAGTGAGATTCCCTGGGATGTGCCCATGAGGATCTCCTTCAATTCTTCACAGTTTCCTCCCCATATCCTGGAAGAGTGTCTACAAATAAGTTCCTTTTTTAAAAAAAAATTTAAATTAATTCCACATTAGCTTCTGTTACAGTGAGCTTTATTACTATTCGTGGAGAAATGACATCCAGTTACAAAACAACAGCCTCATTGATTCAACCTCATATGGCCTTGTATGATGGATAGGAGACTCATTTATACCAATACTTCCTTATTCTATTTGACGACTATCAAAGATTTATGAATTCGCTTTAGAAAATGTCAATCTCTAACTGCACTTTTTAAACACCTTCTAAAAATCAATGACCTCATTTTCAATTAATTAAACCAATTAAACCATACAACACTATTCATCTTTGTCATATCTCAGTAGTTAACACACTTCAAGGAGCTGATTTTTGGCTTCCGTGTGTCTTCTGCTATATGCAGAACATTTGGGTCTACCTTGTTGTTCTAGATATTAATTCTCATATTTAAAGGTAGAGGTATATGCATTACATTTTTAAATGTATTTTAAAATTTAAATTGTGAAGTCAAGCTCTTAAAAATTTGATATTACATCACAGTATAATGTTTATTTGGCCAATGGAGCAGTTCCACTATGACACTAAGAGCATTTAGCATTTTAGCAAACCAAATCTTGTAGGGAATGCTAATACTGTCTTCAAGCTTCCTGGAATGCATAGGGCTTTTGCCCCCCTTTGCAGATGTAAGTGATAGCTTGTTAGGTATTATTCTTAGAGGAATGATTCTTCTTGGCTTATGTCTTTAATCCCAATTTTGGAGAGAGAAAGGGGCATACTTACCCTCACATGCATGGAGTCATACCTTCACCAGATCACAAGGCCTAAGTAAGACTTGTATATATGCCAGTGTGTTACCTTTCACCTAGAGAACCAGATACCGCCCCCCACCCCTCCCTGCACTTCTTCTGTGGGGATAAAAGTAAAGTGAGTTGGCAAAGGTGGCCTCGAACAGGATAGAGGAGTATAACAGAATGCTGGATGAGCAGTGAAAGGAGCTATAAACCTAAATTATCTCAACAATAGCATTTATTTCTTAGCTACGTGACTCAGTCTCAATTTGTTCTCCTATCAGGTAAGAAAGCAAAATCAACACAGGTGACATACTGGAGCCAGCAAAGAGTATAATGAGAACACACAGGAGGGCAAGGATTCATACCAAGTAGAGCGATGGGCTTAAAGAAGTCTTTCCCAGAGGAGGTAATGCTTTGAAAGGCACAGGACTGAGCTGGCTGGTAAAGATGTTGGGAGAAAGGCATTTCAGAAGGTGCTAGGCTATTGTGAGGACTAATGAAATGACACCTAAAACATTTACCTAAAACATTTACCCTGGTGTATTATGCTAATTCTTGCTCTCCTTAGTTTGACAAGGCAGAGTTTGCCTTTGATCAATTTGCTGCCAACCTCATTCTTAGTGCTCAGAAGGAGAGCCCCATGGAGTTATGGGAAAGCCGGGTCAGGGCCAGCTTCACAGGCAGCCAACCTGTGCAGACACACACAGCCCCACACTTGGAAGGGGCCTGAGCTTGGTTTAACGCTCCGCTGGCATGGCCTTGAAATTCTCAGGACTTTTGAGTAAGGTGCCCCACATTTTTATTTTGCACCAGACCCCACAAATTTTGTAGCCAGTCCTGGGTATGGTACCAGAAAATCCAGATTTGTATTGATTAGACTGATTCACATCGCAGTTTTCTTCCTAGTTTCACAAATTTCTTGAGTTTCTTTTTCTCTGGCTTCAAAAATGGCAAGATCACCAAAATCTATTCATTTGCAAGGATCAAATGAATTATGACTGTAAAACTTTGTTTTATAAGGTATTGTAGAAACGGAGAGGACAACAATGATTCAGCTACTGGGACCTTTGTGTTTAAAGAAGTTACTATTTGGAATGATTTTAAATATCTGGAAATTAGTACATGCCTACTGCTCTTTCTTCTCTCTGCTTTTCTTTACGTTTCTCCCTTCTCCTTTCCTTTGCAATTGATCTCATACTACATGTCTGATACTGCACTTAATGCTGCAAATGCAGGTCCAAGAAGATAGAGGTCCTTCCCTCAAGGGATTTGTACTCACCTAGAGCAAACAGAAACATAAACTGATAATGATGGTGGATGTGATGGGTACATCATGAGGAAGCTCACAGTGCAATGAGGACAGTGACTCAGATGTGGGGAGGTAATGTGGGCGAAGGTGGTGCAGAGAAATCTCTCCCCAGAGAGTCAATGCTTTAACAGAGGGGCAGGATTTAGATGAAGGGAAGAGGCATTAGGAGGAAGGTGTTCAAGGCAAAAGAGAAAGTGGATGTGCAGTCATAAAGGCTTGAAACTCATGCTGATTATGAAGAGTACAAGTCATTCTATAAATCCGTGCCAAAGATGCACATAGAAAATGAAGGCTGGTGAGCAAATTCAGAAAAGCCCAAATCCAAAGGTATTAAAGGGTAAACCAGAATTTTAGCTTCATCCTGAACTTTCCTTGAGAATTATAGGAAGATAAAGAAAGTAGAGAAATGATATGGGGAGATACGTGCTTTAGAAAGATGTGTCAAGCTGAATGGTCATAAAACCTGAAGGGAAGACATCATCCTGAGCAGCTCCTATCTTGAGCAAAGGTAAGAAGTGTACATGGAAATACAGCAGACTCTACTGATGTTATCAACGGGGCATGCAGAGCAAGCTTCAGGCCCTCAAGAAATGTTTTATGGAGCAACCGTCACGGCGCAGGTACTCTGTTATGTTCAGAGAATATAGAGACAACCAACATAGGTGTCCACTTCTCAAGAAAGCAATGTGAGTGCAGTCATGGTGCTGTTCTCATGATGCTGAGAACAGAAGGGTCCCTAACCTTCCCAGGGACATAGGCAGTCTTTCGAGAAAAGAGAACACTAAATCTCAGAGGAATCCCCTGAACCGAGATTTATAGGATCCAAGGGATTAAAAAGACACAGGATAAGGTTAATTTGGAGGAAAGAAGCATTTTAGAAAAAAGAGATAACTTATGAGAACTGTGGATTTATATTGACTGTTCAGAGGTGGTAAGGGACTGAACCAGGACAGTGACTATAGAGATGGGAAAGAAAAAGAAAAGCCAGATTTTAAAAATGTCTAGTAAGTATTGGCAGGAATTGGTTATTAGCTGTGCAGTGGGGGAGGGGTACTATCCACAACACTTCTGACACAAAATATGGGGGAGGGGTTCCCCTTTCTAATTCTCTGAACCACCAACTAGGTGTCATATAACTTAATTCTGACACCAACAACCCAGAGTTAGTGCAGAGCCCACACCTTAAGGGCTCAGTCCCATAAGACTGCCTCCCACTTCAGACACCAGTCACAAGATCGACCCAGCCTCCCTAACTTCTGAATGACCCGCTATAAACCAGGGGTTCCCACGAATCCCTCCCCGTGTTAGATAATTCGCTAGGAAAGCTCACAGAACTTAGGAAACCAGTTTACTTACTATTACCGGTTTATTAGAAAGGATATAACTCAGAAACAGCCACATAGAAGAGATGCACAGGTAAGCTTGGGAGAAGGACACAGAGCTTCTAGGCCTTTTCTGAACACTCCACCTACCCAGCACCACGGTGTATTCACCAGCCCAGAGCTCTCTGAACCCCACTGTTGAGGGTGTTTATGGAAGTTCCGCCACCTAGGCACGATTGATTGTTAGCCATTCATGATTAACTCAATCTCCAGGCCCTCTCCCCTCATGGAGGTGGGCAGGGTAGAGCTGAAAGTTCCAACCCTCCAATCATATGGTTGGTTCTTCTGTCAGCTTGCCCCCACCCTGAAGCTACCTAGAAGCCCAACAAGGGTCCCCCTCACCAGTGTACTAGGGGTGGATGAAAGGGGTTTGTTATGAATAACAAAGCCTCTCCTTTCACCTTTATGACTCAGGGAATTCCAAAAGTTTTAGGGGATCTGTATCAGGAACCAGAGAGGAAGTCCAAATATGCATTTCTTATTATATTGCAGGATCATGGGAGTGGGGGAAGGAGGGGAATATTTCTGTTCCATCTTGCTTCTTTCGCTCCTTGGTGCCAATAAACACAAATACTTTCCCAAACTATTCCGTTTAGCTAAGTTACTTTTCCTTCTCAGGTTGTACTTAAGGAGGTCTATAATGTATATCTATAATCACTGCAGATTTGTATAGCTACAGTCATATTACTGTTTGATTCCAAAACAGATATAATGGAATCCCAGCGTAACCTTGGCTGTTCCCAGATAGCTGTAAACATCATGGTGATCAGACATGCCCCCTGGTCAAACAACGACTTACCATTACCTTGATATATCATATATAGGGCAGAAAGACATCTCCTCTCAGATCAATTTCAAGGGCTTCCACTGTGAAATCACAGAATTTCAGGGTTGGAAAGCACCTTAATGGTAACAGAACTGAAATACTTGAGACACTGTGCAGTTTAAGTTTTATCTACATATTTCATAAGATCAACAGACTAGAGAGCAAGGACCACCTGCTTTTATAAGTTTAACTTCTGGTTCTGAGAAATAAAATTTTGCGAAGCTGGGATCTATAACATATGACTACTATTTCAAGGCCTCATGAACTTTCAAATTCACTTTCCAATTTTGTCAAACAACTGTCAAATCAAGGTTGATTTCTTTTTCTTCCTCATTTAAGTGTCTCTCATGCTTTCTGATATAAGAATCATGCTTAAATGAAATTAGGTCACTGTTTGCTTTTATTTTGCCTGTGCTTTTGACAGGAAAGAATAATGTAGCCTAAAAGGAATACAAACTAGAACGAATGTGTGAAGTAGGAACACATGAGTCATAGGGAATAAGGCTGCTCTGTCAGAAACAATGAGAACGACTGCTATAGAAACTTACACATTATCTCATTAAATTTCATTTTCAATATTGGGAACATTCCGTGTGGGGATGATAAGATATTTTGAAGACCTAATTCTAGCAGTACAATCATTGTAGTTGAAAAAAATTATTCAATGAAACATAATTTATCATCAATGTATAGGACAGACAACAACCTCATTTTCCCTCTTGAAAATGATTGCTTAGAACAGTCCTTTAAGAGCCCAAAGGAATCTTTCAATAAATAGAGTTAACAGGAACTTGTTCAACCTAGAAAACACACACACACACACACACACACACACACACACACTCCACTCATATACACATACACCATACCAAATTTATAGTTTTTACCATTTGGAGCGAGGAAAAAGGCTTCTTATTGAAACAAAAGGAAAATGACAAGTCATTTGGGGTATTTCAAAGCTCATCATGCATTTCTGATATAAATGCATGATTATAAAGGCAAGGTGTCTTTCTAATATATCACACCAGATATGCCATAAGTTCTACAACATGAGACCAAATAATGACTAATGGTTGCTTAAAAATCATGACCGGGGGCACCTGGGTGGCTCAGTTGTTAAGTGTCTGCCTTTGGCTCAGGGCGTGATCCCAGAGTCCTGGGATCGAGCCCCACATCGGGCTCCTCCACTGGGAGCCTGCTTCTTCCTCTCCCACTCCCCCTGCTTGTGTTCCCTCTCTCGCTAGCTGTCTCTTTCAAATAAATAAATAAAATCTTAAAAAAAAAATCATGACTGAATAAATGGGATGACAGCCAAAGAACAGACTCCTGTGAATAAAAAATAGTTAAATACCACCTATTTAGCTGAATTTACAGTTACGTTTTACTTGTCTTCCCAACTATTGCATCGTTCAATGAATATGTGAAGTCCTACCATGTGCCAAGGATTATTCTGTTTGTAGCGACTTCACGGTCACAAAGAGGTGCGGGAATCTAGTCTCCCTCTAAGAGATTGTGTCTCATACACTGCTGATCGTGTGCTCTTTGTTGTTGTTGTTGAAATTGATCAATGTTCGCCACATCCAGTAATATTTTCCAGACTTGCAGACAAATTAATTCATAGCATATGCATTCACTTCCCCTTGAAAACACAATTTTTACAGTTTTTGTTTCCAGAGAATACAGAGCAAGTTTATTTTTCAGAAGAATTAATGAAATAAGAAAACAATTGCTTCATTGAGTAGTCTAGCCTCAAAGCCACGGATAATCTAGAGAACAACTTCAGTGACGTACTTCGTTTTCCACAGGGGCCTGTTCCAAATAAAATGAATCTAGTCTTCCATAAAGCGCTATTTTTCCAGCTACCACACACTTAATGAGAACTCCACTACCTGATCTCACCCGATCAAATAGGCTTTCAGGACAAATTCCTACATTTGGCGATTTTACATGTTGACTTTGTAATGATTTTTCGTATAAATATTTTCAGACGATCGTCTTATTTCTTTTCACCTATTCTACTATCATTTACCAGATAGTAGATCATTTATCCAGTAAATCCATTTACTGGATTCCTCTATCATTTACTGGAAATATTATATTACGAATATAGTTATCTAGTTTCCTTTATTGTTCTCTGCAGGTATCTGGGTTTTTTTTGTTGTTCTTTTTCATCTGACTGGTCTTCATTTGAGGGCAAGGGGTGATATTTATAGTTTTATGTTGCACTACAACTAAGATATCTTTTCAAATCACAGTTCATTTGTTTATTACTCTTCTAGAGATTACATAGATTTGTTTAGATGTGTCATATTACACCAATCTACTAATATTAACACAGACAGTAATGATTTTAGAATGTGCCAAGTAGCTAATTAATGAGGGTTTCATGAGATTGACACCATAGAATTGGATTTCTTTAAATATTAGTCTACAGAGACAGCAAGTGAAATTAGACTGTGGACATATACTAACTAGTGTTAAAGGCTCAATAAAAGAATCATATTAACCTTAATTCTTCCTCAATTATTCAATGTTGTATTAAGTAACTTGATTACAGTATTTATTCCTAAAGGAGCTTCAATTGATATCTGCCTCAATTTGACTTGATTTCTTCAACAACTTGCCCCAGGTCCCACAGCCAACAACAGCCTGAAGTGGGCTTAGATGTGTATAACTCTAGAACTTGCACTTTTCACACTAGGCAGAATTACACCAATGCCTCGTTTCCCCCCTCCACCCACAACCTGCTTCTTTTCCTGCATTTTATTCCTAAGTGAACAGTAACCTCACCGTTCAAGTCAGAAATCCAGGCATTCAAGTCAGAAATCCAGAAGCCATCGGCGACTGCTTCCTCTCCCTCGGAAACCAGTTACAATTAATTAGTCCCTAAGATCAGTAGAGTTGGGGCGCCTGGGTGGCTCAGTCAGTTAAGCGTCTACCTTCGGCTCAGATCATGACCCCAGGATTCTGGGATGGAATTCTGTGTCAGACTCCCTGCCCACCGGGAAGCCTGCTTCTCCCTCTGCCTGCTGCTCCCCCTGCTTGTTTTCTCTCTCGCTCTCTCTGTGTAAAATAAATAAATAAAATCTCAAAAAAAAAAAATCAGTAGAGTTTACTCCCTTTAACAGTCCTGATACCTGAACTTCCATCCCCATTTCTACTTCACCCGTCTTAAATGCCTTATCTTTCTCCCAATTAAAGTTTTCTTCTTTTTCTCACCTACCCTCCATCATCAAATCTCCATGGCATAGACACATTTTCTATAAGGAAAAACTAACTTCACACATACCACCATAAAATTTTTGAGTGACATCTGACAGATAAAGTTCAAATTCATTAGTATGCCATATATTGTTCTCTGTGACCCAACCCCTGCCTATCTCCCTCTAGCCCTACCTGACATACATACCTCCCCCTATACTTTATCCTCTAGTCGGATGAAACCACCCACGCTGCCCTAACCATGTCAAAGGTTTTTATGTTTCTACAACTTTGTTCAACTTCTCCCAGCTATCTGAATGTGCTTTGCTTCCCCCAATCTCTTCAGGTCCAATAGTGCTTCCTCTGTAAAGCCTTCTCTGAGTCTCTCCTATGGGGCCATTTTTGCTTGACTGCCCAACATTAATCTCACCCCAAATTATTGGCTTAAATAAGGATACTCTCATTCCTCTATTTTATATGGCTTCAGGATGGTGTGTGACACAACTATGGTCAAATTTAGTTCCCCTATTACTTTGTAAGATTAACATCTTTTACAAAGTTTTAATTTCTTCAATGGAAAGAAGGCTATTACATTCATCTTTGTAGTGGTCATATTTAATTCTTAGACAGTAGGCACAATCATATATGTAATTGCTTATTTGGTAGGCCCTATTTAGTACGCAGAACCGTATTTGTATTTGTCATATAATAGACTCATGCAGAAGACACAATCATAGTTGCAATTGTCATATAGTAGGCACTTAAATGATGACATAGTAAATTGATTTTTGAAAAGCAGTATTTATACACTAATTCAATATAAAGATAAAAGTTAATTTTTAACATTTTTCAGCAGAATGCACTTTCACCACACTACCATAGTCGGTGTTTTCTCTTAGTGATTTTAACCACTATTTCCAGATTCCTGACAGTGTTTATGATAAACTTACCATTTTTCAGACAGCCTTGTCCTTAAAAAGATCCCTATAATATGCCATTATACTGTTTAATGCTTTCATGAGATTCTATACCTAAATCAGATTTTGTCATATTTGCTTTAGTGTATTTTTTACAGCTTTATTGAGGTATAATTGGAATATTTTTAAAAATGCATACATATTTACATAATTAATATATACAATTTGATAAGTTTAGACATAAGCATACACTCATTGTTATCATCACCACAATCAAGGTAATAAACGTATCCATCACCTCCAAAAGTTACATCATGTTTCTGTGTTGTTGTTTTGCTTTGTTGTTTTGTTTTGTTTCTGTGTGGTAACAAATCTGAACATGAGGATACACCCAATAAATTCTTAAGTGCACAATATTATACCATTAACTACAGGCACTATGTTGAACAGCAGACGCTAGAACTTATACTGTGTAACTTACCTTGTGTAACTGTAACTTCATACCCAATGAATAAGAACTCCCCAATTTCCTCTCCCTCCATATCCTGGCAACCACCATTTAATGTTTTGCTTCTATTAAGTTTTACTATTTTAAACACTTCATATTAGTGGACTCATGCAGTATTTGTCCTTCTATGACTGACTTATTTCTCTTAGCATAATGCTAAGTCAGAGCCCTGTACACTGCTGTCGGGAATGCAAAATGGTGCAGCCACTACAGAAAACAGTATGGCAGGTCCTCAAAAAATTAAAATTAGAACTACTAGATGATACAGCAATTCTACTTCTGAGCAAATATTCAGAAGATTTGAAATTGTGATCTCAAAGAGATATCTGCATTTCCATGTTCCATGTTCATTGCAGCATTACGCATAAAGGCCAAAATACGAAAAAAATCCAAATATCCATTGACAGATAAATGGATAAAGAAAATATGATACATACATACAATAAAACAATATTCAGCCTTAAAAAAAAAAGGAATCTTGGGATGCCTGGGTGGCTCAGTCAGTTAAGCGTCTGCCTTCATAATCTCAGGGTCCTGGGATCAAGTCCCTCATCGGGTTCCTTGCTCAGCGGGAAGCCTGATTCTCCCTCTGCCTGCTGCTCCCCCTGCTTATGCTCTCTCTCTCTCTCTCTGACAAATAAATAAATAAAATCTTTACAAAGATTTAAATCTTTAAAAAGATTCTTTTAAAAAAAAAGGAATCTTGCCATTTGCAACAATATTGATGGATTTGGAAGACATTATGCTTCAGTGTATTCTTAAATCAGTAGATTTGACACTGTGTTGCCCATCGCAGTTATATGGAATTCTAGGTACTGAAGAACTACTTGGCACAGGGGTATTGCTCTAAACATTCATGCATTCAAACAATAGTTTTTGAGCACCTACTATTTACTTGCCAGGCATCATGGGGGTAAAGGACATTTTGGTTCTCGAATTTCTTATAGTATATGAGATGAGGAAGAAATAGAACAGTTTGACATTAGAGAAACCACATAAATGTCGCAGGCTGACATACCAAGATTCAAACCTTGGTCTTCACTTTCTAACCACCAGACCTTGAGCAAGTCACGTCATGTTGGTGAAATTCTTGGTCTTGCCATCTGTAATCTGGAATAACTTGTAAGGTTACTATAAGATCATATGTCTGTGAAAAGTATTTTGCATTGTGCCTGACCCTTAGTAAGGAATCGGTAAGAGGTAACATTACAATGGAAGTACTTACAAGTCATCATGAGGCACAGAGAAGAGAAGGGTCAAGGGAGGAAAAAGAAGGCTTCAGGGAAGAAGTGTCACAAGAGGTTACATTTGGAATATTAGGGGAGTTTTCTAAACAGACAAGGGAAAAAGAACACTCGAGTGGAGAAAGCAATGTGAGCAGAGGCACAGATACACATGAGTGGGGAGAAAATAACAGTTTGGTATGACCAGAATTTCTGTCAGCAGACTGGCTCACCTCTAGGACCTTATCGTTGGCCATTTATATGTGTCACTTAATAAAAAGTAGATACAATTTATGAATAATTCAGGAAGTTGGCAATAATCTTTGTGTGATGCCCAAACCTCAAACACATAAAAGATGAAATTCTCTCATCTTAAGATGTGCCGCCTGGTATAGAGTTCTGTGTCATACTAGCCAACATACCCTTTCTAGTTCCGATGGTTGGTTTATTTTTCTATTTCTTGTTCAGTCAGAAGTCTCTAGTCTTATCCTCTCAAATGCATTCTCCACTGCAACTAGAGAGGCCCACAAATCTAAATCACAAACTAGAAATGTTGAGCACACTCTTTAAAACCTTTTAATGGTTTCCTATGACCTCAAAAAACTGAAATTTAAACTTCTTAGTAGGGCAAAAAATGTTCTCCATTGTATATTCTTCACATCCCTCTCTGACCATAATACTTTCCCCTGTTCCTGCTTTTGCACTTTGCAGTAAAGAAATACCAAATTGCTTGAGATTCCCTGTATACATTAGGCTCTTTCAAACTTTGTTCATTTTCTCGTCTCCCCCATGCACCTTGAATACCCTTCTCCCCTTCACTGTCAGCCTACCATTCTTCAAGACCTGTTCAGATGTCTTTTCCTTCCCTGCTACCCAGCCTGGATTGAGTTCACCAACCCTGTGCTACCTTAGAACTTGTGTTCCAGTTACCTGTTTTTATCTGTCCCACTAGAACACAACTTCCTAAATGATCATGTGTCTTAATCAGTTATTAATAATCCTAGTATAATTGCTGCTACCTGGTATCTAATCAATATGCCTGTTCAATGAAAGGTAACTTGGAATGCAAACAATCATTCCAACATAGCAGTCCCCAGAGGGTCGTGTTATTACGGATTTATAGCCTTTTCACATAGACATTAAAGCTTCTTCCAGGTCTCTGGCTCTGTCCTAATCAAGCTAGCATAGGAGAGGATAAAATTGGCCCTTCTTGTTGGTTTGGATTTTATTGATTACAGTTAATGGAAAGTGTAGAAAAACATTAATTTGTTTACAACTAGTCACACCCTTATGAAACATTTCAAAAATCAACATTTTCACACATGTTAAAATGCTTATCGTATGCCAGACCTAGGGGCCTTGGGGAACTTCGACGACCTTGCTTCGTAACTGCCATCGTCCTTTTCTTCTGATGATATCATGTATTTTGAAGAGACATAGTGTGATTAGCCTAAGGTCTCCCTATTGCATTTGCACCTCATTATCTGCTGAGAAGCCAAGAGCATATGCCTCCATCACAACATGGCCTGTGATCCCAATGTAATGCTAGGAATCTGTTGATAGATATGGGCAGTCGCCCATCCAGAAAGTCTCTAACTATGTAAGCTTGGCACCAAATATTATACGAAGAAGCGAACAGTTTTGCCTCATAATCAGTTTTGCCTTCAGGGCTCTAGCAACTCTATTTTTACCTCCATTTTTGCTCCATTTGTGCAAGCATCGAGCTGCTGCCACCGAACCGACCCAGTACAATTCATACCACTCTTTCTCATCACGGGAAAAGTCGGTCCCCATTTCTGTCCAACCACTTTCCAGGGAGCAGCATGTTTAGAGGTCAAGTGCATCGACTCTCTTTTGTTTTCAAGCAATCTTCTGCAAATCACCTGAGTTTTTCTTTCCTTGCTGTCTTAGTACTTGTGTGTGTGTGTGTGTGTGTGTGTGTGTGTGTGTAGTATTGCACATTTCTGGGCGTAACTAAGACCACCACTAGTGTCTCCTGTGAGTATCTCCTCACTGAGAGAATAGTGCTATCAGAAATGCCATCTATACCAGAAAGCAGAAGGTACTTATCTTTTGAGTTTAAATGTAGGCTGATCTACCCTCTTGGTTTTTTTTTTCTTAGGATAGAGGAAGATATGGGAATAGTATTCCTACACAAATCTCATGATAGTGCTTCCATCTTTAAATGAATGGTCCATCGGCCTAGCAGCTGGGGATTTCCTCAGGCTGTCTAGCAGCCAGATTTCATCTCTAGCTATAGACTTATTCAGATAGCCTTCCCCAGAGATATTCAATATTATAAACATCTTGTCATTTATAATCAAAATAACCTTAACTTTTCTTTGTAATAATTTGCAGGACAATGCTTGCTTTGAAATAAAACAAACAAACTGGGTTTAAATCCCATATCTCCACTGAAATTTATTAATGTGGAAATTATGTTACTAACATAAAATTCCTTCAAGGATTAAATGACAAAAGTTTCAAATAGTACCAGGAACATAGCAATATATGAGATGTTTCATGGTTGTCTATAAAATGTTTTTTCCTTGGGACACTTGGGTGGCTCAGTTGGTTAACTGACTGACTCTTGATTTTGGCTCAAGTCATAATCTCAGGGTCATGAGTTTGAGCCCCGCCTTGGGCTCCATGCTGAGTGTGGAGCCTGCTTAAAATTCTCTCTTCCTCTCTCTCTGCACCCCCCCCCTCTAAAAAATGTCTTTTCCTTAAAATGGAATATGAAGGGAATCTCTGTTATTTTTTAAAATCAGAAAACATAAAAGCAAGTGAGATTTAGTTCACTAAGTTCAAAAGAGTCTCTGAATCTTAAGTGTCCTAGAGATTCTAAGCAATTACAAAAATGCTTCAAGTGACCCTAAGTGGTGTCACAGTCAACTGAGGCTAAGTGTGGTACATAGCCAGAAGGCTGATGCAAGTGGTGGAGGAACAGACTCTGGAGCTCAGTTACCACTGACAGCCATGTGATCTTGCTTAAAGAACTTCACCTTCAGTTTCCTCATCTCTAAAACAGTTTCTGCCACATGGTTTGTTAGGAAGATTCAGAGTGGATACATTAAAGCATGCCTGAAACATGGAAAGCTTTTAATACAATGTTAAATACTATGGTTATGGTCGAATTAGACCACTAAGACAGAATGATGGACAGGGAAGTAAAAAATATAGGCCTCACAAAGATCCACTCTCTTGAGACCTTAAAGAATTTACTCTGGCCTGAGCATCACTCTTTAATTTTATGTGATTATTAAGAATGGTTATGCATTTTCTACATTCCGCAATTTCACTAGCTCATGCAACATGTAACCTCTCTTCCCAAGTGGTTTCTTTTGTTCAGCCCCTCTTCCCAACTGTTTTTCACCTATAAGGCACAGCTCCTTCCCTGGAAATCTCTAGCCCATGCATATTCAATCCTAACTGGGCTCAGAATTTAACTCTTTATTCCCTTGCTATCTTTTCCCTTGCTTAGTGTTTAATCATGCTGACTTAAATATAAAAACCTACAATATTTCTATTCTGTTTTTATATTTGCCTTTTGATGTATTTTAAATGCTTTATTTTAAACATTTTTGATGAAACAAAAATTCCAAGATTTTAGATACTCCATCATACCCCATTCGAATCATCCCCAAATCAAAAAGACTTGTGATTCTTAAACCATTCATTCTAAAAGAAAGGAAAACACAGATCAGTACAAAGAAAAAAAGTCAGAAATATATACTGGTGCAAGAGCTTATCTAAGTTCTGCTTACATTCCTTATAAAATTATGGTTATCAGGAACCAGCAGATTTTGACTGATAGCTTTTATTCTATTTAAGTCCAATAGGGCCCACTAAGTGTCATAAAGTCACAAGTATTGTGCAGGGTTTTTGGGTTTTTTTTCCCTTACAGGGGTTAAGTGAAGACATAATGTATTTGGAACAAGTGTATCCTTATAATATCAGCAGCAGACTTCAGTTTTATTTAAGAGAATCCATCGTGAGGCAAAATTTAAAGAAGCTGACCAAGACCAAGCAAGAAAAACTCAGACTCAATATTCTCAAGAGCCCGCTGCAGAGTAAGATTTGTTTTAAACGAATGTGGTGTCTTGGTTCAGATTTCTCAGTCTGGGGTTCTATGACAGCTAATGATACTACCTCATTCTTTTTAGGTCTTCATTATATTTTTTTAAATCATTGTATCACACATTTTAACAAGTAACTCTGGGTCCCCTGTGTCATTTCAGAGAAGGTACTTTCAAGAAGGTTATGAGAAGGCTGGTCAGGAGGGCAAAACACTTCCTGATAAAAACTGTTTCTAAGAGATATAAATAGAAGCTTTTCCAGGACTGCAGTCTGATGCTATATTGGGAATCATGTAACATTTACAATATAGTTCCATGGGAGACAACCTTGTGCTAAAACGTTGCTAAAAGAGACAGTGCCTGTGGAGTTTATCATATGTGATATTCAAAAGCAGCGGCGAATCCAATCTCCTACCTTAATCCTCACTTATTATGGTAACTAGCCTCCTGGTTTTTTGCTTCATCCAGTAAGCATGGTAGTATTTTGCCAATTAGAAGTAGAAAGTGGCAATTCCTCTCAAAATTCCATTTACTTCATCTGTAGCTGCTATGATAAAATTTAATTTTTTAAACATATAGGATAAAATGTTACATTTGAGCTTTTTGAGTGGAAGAAACACATTTAATTCAAAAAAGAGAAAGAGAATTCATTCAGTATACCCATGTAATGACCTAAAAACTTTCATGAAGAGCTAATAAGAATGCCTAAAATCCCAAATGTAGACACTAATAATTATACGTGATAGTTTAGTAAACTGTATGACAGTTTACTCAATGCTTTCCTAAAGAAACTTCACATTTTGGTATCTCAAGGGTTTTTTGGCATAAATTCTAAGTTATGATTGATATTTTCGACAATTCCTAGGAGGAAATCTTATAATTCTTATGGAAAACAGATGTGCATGATTAAGATGTTTGTGAAGCTTTGTAATTAAAATAGTCTTGTGAACTTGGATACTGATATCACTATGGCCATATTTCCTTAACACTCTCAATTTTATTACATGTTTTCAAGTTATAAACGTAATTCTTAACTTGAAGATGAAGAAAAAAGTAGGAAAATGATACCACATGGAAACCAGGGTATCAATGATAAACATAGGACTATAGACAAGATTCTTCTCAAAGACATTAAAGAGCTTACAAGATACCCCAGAATTTGCTGGAACAAGATCCGAAAGAAAACAAGAAGTCGAACTCTACACATACTTACCCTAGGAGTATTAGTGGCCATTACAGTAGGAGCAGTTGAAAGGCTAAGCAGCGCTTTTGGTGGTCTTGTGGGACTGGGAAAATAGAAGTCAAAATCAGGAACTTTTTAAGAAAGGGAACGTGAATAATTTACCCACTACAAAGAACTATACCTATAAGATAATCTGGAAGTAAGCAAGCCCTCCCTTGAACATGCAACTCAACATTGCATCATCTGTAGGGTCATGGAAGCTTAACTCCTGAACTTCATTTAAAGTGGTTCTGGACTGGTAGGACCCCATGTGTCTGGAAAAGTGAAGGAAAATCCTCTATGAAAAATGATATCATATGGAAGGCATCAGAATTTTTTTCCAAATGATTTTTGTTACAGCATTTTTTTCTTGTGAAAAGGACTTTCAAAATCCACTCACCTAGCGACCTTCAAATATGCAACACAGTTTTATTAAGTATAATTGCTTTACTGTACATTACTATATATCTCATGACTCACTCACTTTATAACTAGAAATTTGTATGTTCTGACCCCCTACACCCATTTCACCTATCCCCTCACACCCCACTTTAGGCAACCACAAAGTTGTCCTGTGTATCTATTAGCTTATTTCTTTTTATGTTTTTTTTTAGACTCCACATATAAGTGAGATCATGCAGTATTTATCTTACTCTGACTCATTTCACTTAGCATAAAACCCTCAAGTTCTATCCATGTTGTTGCAAATAGCAAGACTTCATTATTTTTATGGCTGAATAATATTCCACTGTCTAAAAATACTAGCTTCTTTATCCATTCACCCATCACTGTACATTTGTTATTTCCATGTCTTGGCTATTGTAAATAATGCCACAATAAACGTGGGGGTGCATATATCTTTTTAAGTTAGTGTTTCCATTCCCTTCATATAAATATCCAAAAGTAGGACTGCTGTGTCATGATAGTTCTATTTTTAATTTTTTGAGGAACCCCCAGTTTTCTGTAGTGGTTGCACCAATTTATATTCCCATCAACAGCACACAAATGTTCCCTTTTAATGCACATCTTCACCAATACTTGTTGTTGCTTATCTTTTTGATAGTGACCATTTTAACAAGTATGAGATGATATCTCATTGTGGTTTTGAACTGCATTTCCTTCTGATTAGTAAAAGAATTTTTAATATAATATCACAAAGTCAAATAAAATCAGGAACACAAGGAAAGATAATACCATGAATGAAAACCAACAGACACAATAAACAATTGAACACCACCCAAAAAAAGAAGCAGAACAAACAACATGACTTAATGGAATCATCAACCTCAAATGAGAAAACAATTGTACTTAAAATGCCCACAAAAGTCGACACCAATATTAACATTTTGGGTAGGGGGGTAGAGAATAGAAAATGTGACATGGCAGAATGCACCTGGGTGGCTCAGTTGGTTAAGTGCCCAACTCTTGATTTCGGCTCACATCATGATCTCAGGGTCATGAGATCAAGCCCCACACTGGGCTCCACACTCAGTAGGAGCAAGCCCTCTCTCCACCTCTCCCTCTGTCCCTCCCTCCCCTGCTCATGTGCATGTGTGCTCTCTCTCAAAAAAAAAAAAAAAAGTGACATGGCATATATGAGACAAAACTGAATAAAAATTCATTAACTGAAAAATGTAACATGAAATTTTGTGGATGGTAATAGCAATTAGCTATGCTTGAAAAAGAATTGGTGAACTTAAAATAAGGCAGTCTTGCCTGACCAGGAAGCCCAGCCGAAGAACCCAGGCAACCATGGAGCCCATCGTACAGCCATGTTTGGGTAGGGAGCCAAGCCAGCAGCCCTGTCCAACTGCTAAGAATAGCCTTGGCCCTGCATAACCAAGGAGCCTGAACAATGACCCTGGTGCAGAACCTAGTCCATGGCCCGACTGATTGCTAAATATAGCCTGTGGGCTCACCAGGGCAGGGAGCCCAGCCAGTGACCTGCCCAATTGAAGAGCATATCCTGTAGCCTCACTGACAAGGGAACATGGAAAACTACTCTACCTGACCACAGAGCACTATCCCTATCCCCGCCCAGCTGTGGGGCACAGCTGGAACCCCCTTTTGACCAGAGAGCCCAGCCAGCAACCTTGCCCTACAGTGGAGCTTTGTAGTGGCTTACCCGACAGCAAAGTTCAACTTGTAGCCCTGCCCAACTTCAGGACAGAGCCTATGGCCCTGCCTGATCACAGAGCACAACCTGAGTCTTTATCCAACCGTGAAGTTCTGCCTGAGGCCCTGCCTGAACACGGAGTCCAGCCAGGAGCACTATCTGGTAGGGGAGCACAGCATGAAAACCCATGTGACCAGGAGCAACTGTCCAGCCTAGCCCATAACCCTGTCCAATTGCAGAGTCCAACCAGTGGCACCACTCTGCCAAGGAAAACAGGCTGTGACCTCACCTGATCAGAAGTGATTGCGCAGTCCAGCTAGTGGTCTCACCTGACTGCAGAGTATAGCCAAGAACTCTGCCCAGTGAGGGAGCCCACCCACTGGCACTACTTGAACATAGAGTCCAGTCAGTTGCACTCGCACCCCAACCTCAGAACACAGGCAGTAGCCATACCCAAATAAAGACCCCAATAGCAAGCTCTGCCTGCCCAAGGACAGGACCAGCTAAGCTGTTTAATACTCCAAGCTGAGCTCACTGGTGAAGGCCTTTCCCTGTCAATGTGAACCTATGAAGTCTGGAAGAAGAGACAATTTACTCAAATGTGCAGATACCAAGGAAAGGAATCCGGGATCACAAAGAATCAGATAAACATGGCACCACCGAAGAAAAGTAATAAAGCTCCAATAACAGACCCTAAAAAACCCGAAGGTCTATGAAATGTCTAAGACTTCAGAGCAATCCTCTTAAACAAGTTCAGTAAACATGCAGACAACTAAACAAAATTAAGAGGGAAAATTCATGAACAAAATGAGAAGTTCAACAAAGAAACAGGAGACATGAAAAAAACAACAGAAATCTTAGAGCTGGAGAATACAAATGCTGAACTAAAGAATTCCATAGATAGCTTTAACAGCAGAATCAACCAAATAGAAGAACAAATAATGATCCAGAAGCAGGTCATTTAAAATTATCCAGAGAGAAGCAAAAAGAAAAATGAAAGAGGGTGCCTGGGTGACTCAGTTGGTTAAGTGCCTGCCTTCGACTCAGGTCATGATCCCAGGGTCCAGGGATCGAGGCTACAACTGGCTCCCTGCTCCGTGGGGAGCCTGCTTCTCCCTCTCCCTCTGCCTGCTGCTCCACCTACTTGTACTCTCTCTCTCTGTCAAATAAATTTTAAAAATCTTTAAAAAAAAATGAAAGAGTGAAGAAAGCCTACAATACCCCTATGGGATACCATTTTAAAAAGCGATATATGCATTATGGGACCTCCAGAAGGAGAAAAGAAGGAGAAAGGGACAGAATGTATATTTAAATTAATAATGGCTAAAATTTTCCCAAACTTGGGGAGAGAGAAAGGGACATCCAGATTCATGAGGCCCAAAGCATTCTAAATAAGTTGAACCTCAAAAAGGCTATGCCAGGGCACATTACGATTAAACTGTTAAAAATGAAAGACTTCATGCCAATAAACACATACACACATCATGAAGAAAAGAAAGATCTCAAATAAACAACCTAACTCTACACCTCAAGAAACTAGAGAAAGTAGAGAAAACTAAGCCCAAAATTAGCAGAAAGAAGAAAATAATAAAATTAGAACAGAGGTCAATGAAATAGAGGACAGGAAAACAATAAAAAAGACTAACAAAACTAAGAGTTGCTTCTTTGAAAAGAGAAATCAAATTGAAAAACCTTTAGCTAGATTAGTCAAGAAAGAGACAGAACTCAAAATTATAAATAAAAGGGGAGAAGTTGCAAGTGATACCACAGAAATACAATGACTCATAAGAGGCTACTATGAACAGCTACATACACCAACACACTGTACAACCTAGAAGAAATGGACAAATTCCTGGAGACATACACCCTATCAATGAATCAGAAATAAGTAGAAAACAGATCAATAATGTGTAAGATCAATAATGTGTAAGAAGATTGAATAAGTAATCAAAACCTTCCCAATTAAAAAAAAAAAAGGCAAGGATCAGATGGTTTCACTGGTGAATTCTGCCAAACATTTAAAGAATTAATGCCAATTCTTCTCAAATTCTTCCAAAAAGTTGAAGAGGAGAAAACATTCCCAAACTAATTTTATGAATTCAGCACTACCCTGACACCAAAGCCAGATAAGAACACTTTAAGAAAGCTATAGACCATATCACTAGTGAATATTGATGCAAAAATTCTCAAACTCCCCCAAAACTATCAAATCATATTCAACAGCACAATAAAAAGATCATATGCTGTGATCAAGTGGAATTCATATCTGGAATAGAAGGGAAAGGGTTACAAAGATCATGTAATTATCTCAAAAGTTGCAGAGAAAGCATTTGACAAAATTCAACATCCATTCATAACAAATACCTTAACAAATTGGGTATAGAAGGAACATATCTTAACAAAATGAAGATTCTATGTGATAAGCCCACAGCTAACATCATACTCAATGATGAAAGGTTGAGAGTTTTTCCTCTAATATGAGGAACAAGACGATGTGCCTATTCCCACCACTCCTATTTATATAGTACTGGAAGTCGTAGCCAGAGAATTAGAGCAAAGAAATAAACGGTACCAAAATTGAAAGAAATAAAGTAAAAGCATCTTTACTGCAGATGACATTATCATATATATATGAATATATAGAGAGAATTGTATTTCATGTATATAATTATACACACACACACACACAGACACACACAGAGAAACAGAAATAATTCTGAAGACTCCACCAAAAAACTATGTCACTAAAGAACTCAAAATCAAAAATCAGTTGTGTTTCTATACACTTACAGTGAACCACTGAAAAAGAAATAAAGAAAAAAATCCCATTTACAATAGCATCAAAAACAATAAAATACTTGGGAATAAATGTAACCAGGGAGGTGAAAGATTTGTACACTGAAAACTATAAAACTTTGATGAAAGAAATTGAAGAAGATACAAACAATTAGAAAAAATAAGTCATGTTCATAGATTGGAAGAATTTATACTGTTAAAATGTTCATATTAACCTATGGCATGTATAGATTCAACGCAATCCCTATTAAGGTTTCAATGGCATTTTTTTACAGAAAAAAAAAACCACAATCCTAAAATTCATAGGGAACCACATGCAACTCAGAATAGCCAAGGCAATCCTGAGAAAGAGGAACAATGCTGGAAGCATCACACTTCCTGATTTCAAACTATATTACAAAGCTACAGTAAATCAAAACAGTATGCTATCAGCATAAAAATGGACACACAGACCAATGGAAGAGTCCAGAAAAAAACCTATGCATATATGGTCAACTAATATTTGACAAGAGAGCCAAGAATACACAATGAAGAAAAGATAGTCTCAATGGTGCTGGGAAAACTAGATATTCACATGCAAAAGAATGAAACTGATCCCCTACCTTACAGTGCTCACAAAAATTAACTTGAATGGAATAAAAACTTGAATGTTTTTATCACAAAACTCATAGAAGAAAACAGAG
Source organism: Ursus americanus (assembly GCF_024610735.1). Classification (NCBI taxonomy): domain Eukaryota; kingdom Metazoa; phylum Chordata; class Mammalia; order Carnivora; family Ursidae; genus Ursus; species Ursus americanus. Next base: position 19,758,721 of record NC_142151.1, on the reverse strand, counting down.
AGGAAAGTTCCTTGACATTGGCCTTGCCAATAATTTTTTGGATATGACACCTAAAGCACAAACAACAAAAGCAAAAATAAATAAGTGGGACTGCATCAAACTAAAAAGCTTCTGGAAGGCAAAAGAAATGATCAATAAAATGAAAAGGCAGCCTAAGAAATGGGAGAAAATATTCATAAGCCATACATCTGATAAGGGGTTAATATCCAAAATATATTTAAAAATCCAACTCAATAGTAACTAACTAACTAAATAAATAAAAACAAATAATCCGATTTAAAAATGGGCAAAGGGCTTGAACAGACAATTTTCCAAAGAAGATATTTAAATGGCCTACAGGCACATGAAAATATGCTTAACATCACTAATCATCACAGAAATGCAAATCAAAACCATGGGATATCACCTCACACCTGTTAAAACGGCTTTTATCAAAAGATAAGACATAAATGCTGGCCAGGACATGGAAAAAAGTGCACTGTTTGTGGGAATGTAAACTGGTATAGCCACTATAGAAAACAGAATGGAGTGTCCTCAAAAAATTAAAAATAAAACTACCGTATGATCCAGCAATCCCACTTCTGGGTATATATCTGAAGAAAATGAAAACACTGCTTTTAAAAGATACCTGCACCCCCCCTTCACAGCATTACTTACATTATAGCCAAGTCACAGAAACCACCTAAGTGCCCATCAACAGATGAATAAATAAAGAAAATGTGGTGTGTGTTTGTGTGTGTGTGTGTGTGTGTGTGTGTGTGATATTACTCAGCCACAAAAAAGAAGGAAATCCTGCCATTTCCAACAATATGGATGCACCTTGAGGGCATTATGCTAAATGAAATAATTCAGACAAAGACAAATACTGTATGATCTCACTTCTTTATGGAGTAAAACACTGAACTCATAGAAACAACAGATTGGTGGTTGCCAGGGGTAGGCTTGAAGGGGTGAGGTAGGGAGAAATGGGTCAATGTGGTCATAGGTACAAACTTCCAGTTACAAGATGAGTAGGTTCTGGGGACGTGATGAACAGCATGGTGACTATAGTTAACACTACTATTGTATAATGGAAAATTGCTGAAAGAGTAGATCTTAGAAGTTCTGAACACACACAAACACACTCACAGACACACAAATGGTAACTATGTGAGATGATGGATGTGTTAACTAACTTTATTGTGGTAATCATTTCACAATATATACATATACGAAATCATCACATTGTACACCTTAAACTTACAAAATGTTATGTGTCAATTATATCTCCATAAAGCTGGAAAAGAGTATCACAGAGATATTTTACACTCTTTCTACTAAGTCTGTGAAATCCTATGTGTATTTTTTAAAAAGATTTATTTATTTATTTTAGAGAGAGTGAGAGCATGCAGGAGAGCACAGGTTGGGGGACGGGCAGAGGCAGAGAATCTCAAGCAGACTCCTCACCAAGGGTGTAGCCCATCGCAAGGCTCGATCTCACAACCCATGAGATCATCACCTGAGCCAAATCTAAGAATTGGTTCCTCAACTGACTGAGCCACCCAAGCCCCCCTCCTATGTGTATTCTAAACAACAGCACATCTCAATTTGCACCTGCCACATTTCAATTGTTCAATAGCCACAAGTGGCATATGCCCAAAGCATTGCAAAGCACAGGTTTCAACACTCCAAGAGATGAGCAGATTTTTGCATATGAAATAATGTAAATAATTGTAGCCAGAGTGTGGACTGTGGTGGATTAATATGACCACAAATATTTTGCAGTTCTTCCCATTAAATAGTGGAATCTATTTTTCCACTCCTTGAAGCTAAGCTCTCACCTTTTGACTTGCTTTGACTCATAAAATGTAATAGAAGTGGTGTTGTATGAGTTCCAGGGCCCAATTCTCAAGAAGGGTTTTAGCGTTTTCTTCACACTCTTGGAAAATAGCCCTCCCATTTGAGGTGGCCTGGAAGCAACTACTGAAAGATGAGAGACTTCACAGATCATTGATCATGGGCATTGGCCAATACTAAGTCTCCAGATATGCGAGTGAAGCTACCTTAGACACCCTCTCCTCCCCGATCAGGCCATCAGATGACTGCTGCTGTAAGACTAAACCCAGGAGAGATCAGCAGAACTGCCTAGCTTATCCCAGTATCATTAGCCTGCTCTGCCGTTGAGATTCTCCAAACAGCCCTCTTTACTAATTACTGGCATTTACATGGCAAGGACACATCTCTGAGGCCACTACTTTCCAACATGCCACTAGACAAAAGCATTCAACCTCTCCATTCTCAGCCTTACATTCCTAAGTTCAATAAGATATGTAATAATAGGCCCCTTGTCAATGTTTTCTAAGACCTCTGGTTCTCTCTTTCTTCCCCTCCAACTCTCTCTCCCTCTGCGTAGTTTAGGAATCTCAGCTTATATGATGGGAGGATAGGCAGCTACTTCTGCCCAATCACTTCTTCTCCCAATTTTTTTCCCATCTTACAGCTCTTCAGTGAGAGCCTTCTTTTGGATAATGTATACCTAGCTAAAATGAAGTGCATCATAGGTCTCAAGTATACAATTGATGGTGGGGGAAGAATGAGAAATATATCAATTATTTGTACATCATCCTATCACATTCATTTGTCCAAATAAATTGCAGCATATGGTCAGTAAATTATCTTATAATTCTTATAAACACTGCCACACTTCGCATATAGTAGATACCAAATTGGTCATTTTAATTTGTTGATTGAGCCAATAAGTCCATAGAGAGAATGTACACCCTTTACATGGTCAGTTTTTCTCTCCTCCAGAGGAAGGTTTTACCTCTGATCCTTTGAAGTCAATAGGCATCTTTCTCTAAACAGCTACAGAGACTACTAGTGCCTACTGGATAATTTGCTGTTTGGAGACAAATGGAGAAGAGGATATGGGGAGGGAGAGAGAGTGTTCTTGTGTACTTTGCATCCACAAAAGCATATTCTTAGTTCCATTCTGGCTGGAAAAAGAGAATCAGGTCCAGCAGTTCTTAACCTATAATTTTTTGGTGCTTTGATTAATTCAGGGGCACAATAACCATAGTTTACAATGTGCTTCAAATAAATATTTTTAAGATTTATTGATTTTAGAGAGTGAGAGAGAGAGTGAGTGAATTGGAGGAGGGACAGAGGGAGAGGGAGAGAATCCTCAAGCAGACTCCCCGCTGAGCATGGGGCCCCACGTGGGGCTTGATCCCAGGACCCTGAGATCATGACCTGAGCCAAAATCAAGAGTCCAATGCTTAACTGACTGAGTCACCCAGGCATCCCTCAGTCAAGTAGATTTTATATCTTGCTGATTTTCTAAAATGTCCTTATAAATGATTCTTTTATTGTTATTATTATAAGACAGTGTGATTATGTCGACACAGATATAATATATGTGGGGATCTGTGGAAGACTCTGGAGTGTTGATCTAGCGTGAAACATAAATCAGATATCATTCATTATGTGAGTCTCCACTCACTTTCCAAGTTATCAAGATAATTAGCAGACGTCAAGAGCTCAGAGTTACCTAAAGAGCAGCATTTTTTTCAAAATTCAAATCATCAACTATTTATCTCTTTTAGACCTTTAATTGAAACTTCAAGGCAAATTAATAAAAATATTTTTGGAAAAAGAATAAAATAAATATATCACATATTTTATATACCATGTGTATGCCAAAGTTTACAAAGTAAGGAAAACCTACCATGCAAATCAAGAGAGCCGAGAAGTAGAAGAGCATTGGTGAATTTGGGAGACACTTAGAAGTTTCCAATAAAAATTCTGACTAAACCTTTATGATTCTGGAGAGCTAACTTCAAGGTCTGGTTAACTATTTTAGATTATTAGCTTCACTTAGTAAATTACTATTTCCAAAAAGTAATAATTGCAGTACATGTGTATCTAATATCCAAGTATTCACTGCAAATGACACTGTTTCTCAGAAAAAAGTTCCTTCCTTTTTAAAAATATTGTTAATCCAAAAAGAAGGACACGAAAAGGAAATGATCCTTAGTGTGAGTTTTGCCCTCCCCACTCAGTTTATTTTCTTTCTGAATCTAGATATTTCATTTCATCAACCCGGATAGTTTCATCATTATACTAGATTTTGATGTCAAATTAAACTGGATTTCATGGAACCAGTGACTATAAACAGGCCCAATAAACCGCAAGGACTTCTCAGAGAAACACTTGGAAATAACAAAATATAAATGATGAGTATCGTTATTCTGTCTTTAAATAGTGAATCATTTTCTAAATCTAGATTTTTATTTCAAATAGTCTGATTCAAAATTTATTATATTAGTACTTTTGTTGAAAAAGTGTATTGAGCCAAGTCTTCCTTGGTGCCAAAGTCACTCCCCAAGAGTCAACATAACAGTTCCAAAAAGCAGAGTTCCAGTAGCTTGAGAGAGTTAACGCTCCTCTTGAAGGATTAATTTAAATCCAAAGAAAATACAAACTCATAAATGTAGAGATTTTCATTAAATGGAAATTAAGAGAAGCACTTTGAAGGACTGGTACAGAGAAAACTAGGTTAAGAAATATCCTTTCAGTTGGAAAGAATAATAACCACGTAAAAACTACTAAAGGTTATTTAAACACAAATATCTTATGACGTCTATTTGGCCATAGTGTTTGGAATGTTTAAGAACACTGGGGATTGTTAAAAACACAATATGCAAACTTTGTAACACACATAAGTGTTTTTCCCTCAGACTCTCAAAGCAAGCAGAATTTCCCCCCTAGATCCCAGGTATCTATGCCCATACAGAATGCTTTCCAGCCGACTCTCCTTCTTGGCTCAGAATCTCAGGTATGGTTTGCAGGATGTGAATGAAGTTAATTACTTAATCTGTGATCAGGATGCCAACCCACCTCATGTCCTCAGGGACCTTGTTCTATCTGTTACAGACTCGTTCTCCAATACCTTCAACATCTTTATTTGCGCAGCCGAGTTGGCACCTGTAATCGTCCCCTCTCTGCAGGGTGACGGGTGCTCTATGTGAGAGGCGGCTATGTTCCCAATACACAGGCAATTTCTCCAGGATCTACTTCCTACGATTTGCTTCAATGCCTTTCATGACAGCTCTATTTACTCTGTTTTTATCTTATTGCCTTAAATCAGGAGTCTCCCTTTAGATTCATTAAATTGAAAAAACAGCTTTGATTTTCTCTCTCATCTCGGAGGACTTTGGAGGACTCTTTGTTTTGCAGCCTAGCGGCCAGCCCTGCCCATCCCTCACACAGCTGGCTGCTTCCTGGTTCTTGCACCCACCTCATGGCCTGGCCTTAGTTGGCCTCTATTTATCCCCCACATATGGACTCAGCCCAAACTGAATCTTTTCTTACAGCTTTTTTTTTTTTTTTAAGATTTTATTTATTCGAGAGAGACAGAGAGAAGCACAAACCGGGGAAGAGACAGGGAGGGAGAAGCAGACTCCCTGCTGAGCAGAGCGCCCAACGCAGGGCTCGATCCCAGGACCCCGAGATCATGACCTGAGCTGAAGGCAGGTGCTTAACCAACTGACCCACCCAGGTGCCTCTTTTCTTACAGCTTTAAAAGATAGGTCTGCCCTATCTACAAAAACCTTTCATTGCTCATCCCAAACCTTCTACAGCCCTAATCTTCTCTCTCCTTCCTTTTTTTGGTCAAGCTCCTTGTAAGCATAATCTCCCCTCAGCTTCCACTTCTTTACCTACAACCCTGGGGATACTGGCTTCTGTTCTCAGCAGCATATTGAATTTGCTCCTGCTGAGAATGTCACTGACCTACTTACTAGCTCCAATGGATACTCTCCTGAATTTATTTTAGTTCAACTTTCGGTGGCCTAAGACTCTACGGACCATTCCTGTTTTTCTTGGAATTCTGTCCTATGATATGTGTGGTACTCCTTTCTTCTGGCTTCCTGCTGGGGAACAATGGCAGTAAGTACTAAAGAAATCGATCTCAAGCATGCACAAAAGCATGTGGTACCACATATTGGTACAAAGTGGCACAAAACTGCATACACATGCTGTCTTTTGATCTTAATAGCTACTTGTTCAATGAGGGGCCCAGGAATTATCTCAAGTTCATTATAATTTTAGAGGACAAAGAGGCTGGTCTGGGGCCTGTTAGACTGATAGCCCTTAGCAGACAAGTTGTATCAGAGCCTAATGCTTCTCCACCTAGGAGGTCACCTATTCAGAACTGGGATTCTCCTGCACTTGAGGCATATAGGGTTCCCCAAACTTTCCTGATGGAAAAAGAAACAAACAAACAAACAAAAAAAGGAATGAGAGGTGAAAAGTGGGACGGAGTCAATTCTTTGCTTCTACTGGAGTTTTCAGAGTGGTTGCTGAGACGAAGGGCTAAAAGCAAGCTGGAGGGTAAGGAGGTGGTTCAAATAACACAGTGGCACCCCTAGAACAGTTTAGTGGAAGGTAAGTGTGGGCCTGCTTTCCCCTCCCACCGAAGTTTCTTACAGTTCGACAAATAGTCATGGAGTGTCCATTATGTCCCAGGCCTTCTTTTGGGCAATGGAGACACAAGGATGAGGAAGCACAGCTTTGATCCTCAAGGAGCAGCAATCTAGCAGATACTTCCTTCAGGTGGGCATGAAAAATATGGCAAAACATCAGGAATCCTTCACTCATCTGGTGGAGTCTCTCCCTCTTTCTCTGCCGTATTCACCAACTCATGTAGATGGAATCTCGAATTTTACCCCTCAGTCCCCTTATAGTCCTATTCATATCTTCACTTCTGAGCTCCCATAATGACATCTTGGAGGAAGAATTTATCACTAGCTTCCCTTTGTCAAAGGAATTTCATTTCTAGTAAATTTATTCTAGGAGATATCAATGTATCTACTGCATTATTCTTTAAGATATGATGCCTCTGTTGGATAAAACATTGGCAGGGTCTTTTGGCTTATCCCATGTTATCCACATTTCTGTTCTTTCCTAAGTATTCCTACTGCTTTGGGATTTTAGTCATTAAGAGGACAACCAAATTGAATCAAAACAATTATGCAATATTATGCATGCCAAGGTTTCCTGGCACCTCTTGCCAGAAATTCTACAGTGTGAGAGTGCATTGCCCAAATATTTTATTTACATTCAACTTGTACCAAGGTATTGTGCTAAGAATAGGAATGAATATATAGCCTGTTTGTTCAGAAAATTAAGCCACATAGCCAAATTTGGACTGGTTAATGTCGTATCTCCCTCATGAATAGAGAATATGGAATTGAAAAATGACTAGCATGGAGGACAGAGTGACTCAGAAATCTAAGAATAGCCAAATCATGTGAAAAGACCCAAAAGCTGCTTCAAAATGAACTGCATCTGCCTGACTCACAAACCCAGCAAATTACAATATTTAAATCTATGCAAAGTAGCATTTCACCAGTATTTATCTGCATATTTACTTTTGCTTTGAGTTGGTATGGGTTTGCCTTCCTACTGTGAGATAGTTTATTAGTCCAAAGGTGTATGCTAGCTCAAAAAAAAAAAAAATCTAGATCTAGTTTATTTTGTTTTGTTTCTTTTGGATTATAAATTAATAACTTGGGCTGTTTGTAATCATTTTAAGAATAGATTTGAAACTACATTTTGGAGAAGCCACATGCTCTTCAGAGGTCTAGAAGACGCCAAGCACCAAATTCACTGAGAAAGGGAGATAATATGAGAGAGAGCCTCAGACACTATGGGAGGTCCCCTTTTGCTCTAGGTAAGCTCCTCATCTAGGATCCTGGGAATAACCAGACCCCCTAAATAGAGTGTTTCCTCTGCTTTAGTGATATAAGCCACTTTCATGGTATCTAATTAGAAACAGAACTGAGAGTAGTCTGAGAGGACATATTCTTTGCTATTCTCATCACCATACTCATCCCTGATAAACCATCAAGAAATGAATTCAGGACGAGGTCACTGGAACTGAGTGTCACCCCACATTAGTCACCTCGGTCAGGCCCCTCATCACCAACACACTGTACCCTCTGAAGTTCCCACGCTTTGATCAGTAAACACACCTACAGCCTGAATCCCTTCCACGAAAGCCTTAGTATCCCTTGCTTTAATTAACATCTCGGTCTCATCCTGGGCTCAGCTTCCCCTGCAGCCCTTTCACATGGAAGTTGTTTCTTACTTCTGAAAACCATCTACCATGTCTGTCACTGCCATTTCCACATGGTCATTTATCGGGGTAACCCCTTCTTCTTCTGAGTTCATGTCACCTGGAGAGAATACCCAATCCCCTTCATTCCTACTGCAATGACCTGTGTTTTGTTTAAAGCTGCTGTTGCAGTGTTGAAATTTTAAGTAATTTTTGATCAGGCCTTACATATTCATTTTGCATTGGGCCTCACGACTGATGTAGCCCGTCCTGTTCCTATAGGTAGTCTTGCCTCTTCTACACTAATAACTCAGGCTATTTTTTAAAAAAGATTTTTTTAAATTATTTATTTATTTATTTATTTGAGAGACAGAGAGAGAGCACACATGTACACGAGGGAAGGTTGGGGGGGGCAAGGAGGAGTAGAGGGGGAAGGAGTAGAGGGGGAGAAGCACAGGAGGAGGGAGAGGGACAAGCGGACTCCCCACTTAGCAGGGAGCCCGACTTAGGACTCAATCTTAGGACCCAGAGCTCATGACCTGAGCTGAAACCAAGAGTTGGGAGGCTTAACAGACTAAGCCACCTGGGCAGCCCCAGGCTATTATTTTTATCACTTGAATCATGACACTCCCTTGGATGAAACACATCGATGGCTTTCATTGCATTGAGAACCAAGTTCTCTCTCATATCTGGTCTACAAAGACCTACCTGGTTGAGCTAGAGGCCTCCCTCCCCCAATTCAACACTCACTGAAGCTACACAGGCATGTTTCAGATTGTTGTATGCAGCAGTTCCTTCCCTGCCTCGGACCCTTTGCTCATGTGGTTTTCTTCCTCTGCAGCACTCTTTCCCACACTACAACCTTCTCATCATTCAAGGCTTAGCTTCAGTAGGGCTTTCTGTGGCAGGATGTGCTTATTGCCATCATAACCCCCAAATCTCAGTGGCTTATTCAAAAAAAGGTTCATCCCTCAGTCACGATACAGTATAATCAGCTGGTTTCTACAGCCAGCCTTCCTAACGAGGATTCAGGGGTCCTTTGCAGTAGGGTGGCTTCACCACTTTCTAAAGCCTCAGATTCCCTCGCTGGACTGGCTGTGCCCAGCAGGAAGACGAAAGACCCACGTGTGGGGCATCACAGCAGAGGTGTGACACCCAGTCTCAGAGAGGAGCTTGCCCATCTTGCCTTCATGCCACTGGCTCCATGAATGTATAAAAGAGCCTGGGAGATGTTGTTTAGCTTTGTGCCCGGAAGGGAAACAAAATGGGTTTGAGTGCTATTACTATCTTGGCCACTGTCCCCTACTCAGAGTCTCTCTGACCTTGAATCACAAACAGCTCATCTCTATTTTACTGTACTCTTGTAACCAATTTCTCTCACCTCAACTTGTTGATTTATTTTTTGCCTTTTATTTGTTTAGACTTTCTTGTCTACTAGAATGCAAATGCCTTGTGGGCAGAGATCTTACCGATCTTTTTCACTGTTACAACCTCAGGACTTAGAGCAATATCAGGAATATGGTAAATAATTTAAAAAAAATCTGTTGACTAATTTAATAAGTACAAGAAAAATATCTGTCTTGTTCCCCCTTGCTAGTAAGACTGGTAACTATTCTTGCCTGTTAGGCAGGAATGATAGAATGGCAGGGTTCCCTTCTCCCACAGAGATTACTGGTGCTTTTAAAGACAGTACAGAATGTTTAGAAGTTATTGTTCTGGAATCAGATTCCCTCAGTTCAAACCTCAAGGTCACTGCTTCTTAGCTATGTAATCTTGAGTGACCTACTCAATCTCTCTTCTGTTAAAAAGTATAATAGTATCCACATCCGAGGATTATTGTAAGGATAAATGAGATAATATACATAAAGTGCTCAGTACCACACTATGGTTAATGGCTCAGTAAAAGTAAGTATGATTATTACTATTCACCACTACACACCCAGTGCCCGGTCCAGGACGGTGCACGAGCAAAGCACTCAATATATATTGGCTGAACAAATGAACAAAAAGTGAAAAACCTCTCATAGCTATTGCCTCCAAGAAAAACAAGAACCATCTTATTGGACCTTCAGTCCATGAAAGACCTTACTTGCTAATGTTCAGCTCTTAGAAGGTGCTTTTATGCATAACAAGAGTGGACAAGCCCCAGAGAACACCCAGTCTTCTGAAAAACCATCTGGCAATGTGTGTATACTTGAACAAGAGCGGCAGATCGCGTTCTCTTCCCTCACAACTTTTTAATTTTCATTTTTTCCAGTTTTGAGATATAATGGACACACTTCACTGCAGATGTTTAGGGTGTACAGCATAACGGTGTGCCTTACATACTGTGAAATGATTCCTATAATAATTTAGTTAGCATTGATCCTCTCATACAAATACAATAAGAGAAAACAAAAAAAAAAAAGGAAAAGAAATGTTTTTCCTTGTGATGAGAGCTCAGAATTGACCCTCCTTGTAACGTGCGCATCCATATGTCACCTAGCTGTTAACCGCAGTTGTCATGCTCTACCTTCCAACCCTAGCATGCACTTCTCATACAACCAGAAGTTTGCACCTTCGGACCACCTTTCTCCAACTCCTCCTCCCCTTACTCCCTGCCTTTGGCAAACACAAATCTGATCTCTTTTTCTAGGAGTTTGGTTTTTTATTTTTGTTTGCTTGTAAATAAGATCATACGATATTTGTCTTTCTCTTTCTGACCTATTTCATTTAGCATAATGCCCTAGATGTCCATCCACGTTACTGCAAATGGCAGAATTTTGTCATTTTTTATGGCTGAATTTTGTGTGTGTGTGTATATATATATATATATATTTATATTTATATTTATATTTATATTTATATTTAATATAATAAAATATAAACATACAGCTACCACAGCTTCTTTACCCATTCACCTGTCAGTGGGCACTTAGGTTGTTTCCATGTCTTGGTTATTGTAAATAATGCTGCTATAAACATGGGGGCGCATGTATCTTTTCAAGTTAGTGTTTTCATTTCCTTTGGACATATGCCCAGAAGTGGAATTACCAGATCATATGATAGTCTTATTTCTAATTTTTTGAGGATCCTCCTTTCTGTTTTTCATAGTAGCTGCACCACTTTACAATCACATCAACAGTGCAAAAGGGTTCCCTTTTCTCCACAGCCTTGCCAGCATTTATTTCTTGTCTTTGTCATAGTCACCAACCTAACAGGCATAAGGTGATATCTTGTTGCGCTTTTGATTTGTATTTCCCTAATGTCCAGTGATGTTGAGCATCTTTTTCAGTTCCTGTTAGTCTTTCTTATATCTTCTTTGGAGAAATGTCTATTCAGGTCTTTTGCCCACTTTTAAATTGAATTATTTGATTTTTTTTCTATTGAGTTGTAGGAGTTCTATATTTTAGATATTAACCCCTTATCAGATATACAGTTTGCAAATATTTTTCCCATTCCATAGATCATTTTTGAACTTTGTTGATGATTTCTTTTGTATGCAGAAGCTTTTTTAATTTGATGTAGTCCCACTTGTTTATTTTTTATTTTGCTGTTTGTGCTTTAGGTATCATTTTCCAAAAAATCATCACCAAGGCCTGTGTCAAGGAGCTTTTTTCTTGTTTTCTTCTAGGAGTTTCAGGGTTTCAGGTGTTACATTTAAGTCTTTAATCTGTGATTTTAAATATATTTCTCCATTTATATCATCTGACTTTTTAATTTTTAAATCAGGCTTCTTTCACATACACGAGGTGCACTGAAATTTCTTCCTTGAGAAAAAAGAATGACGAAGGAAACATGATAATTAATATTAGAGCAAGTGTGAATGTTACCATTGCCCTATAATTTTAAGATAATTTGAAAAAATTAATCAAAAAAGTAAGTACATGTTCATAAAAAATTTCGAACGGTATAGATGAATACAGAGTAAGTATATTCCTCCATTGTTGAATGTCAGTCCCATCTCCAGAAGCAAACATTGTTAACAATCTCTTGTGTTTGTTTCCAGAAATTATCTATGCATGAATAAGCCTAGGTTTGCTTACTTTGTTACCAAAAAATGAACTCCAATATGCACAGTTTTGCCACATGCACTCCCCGACCCCCCCTTTTTTTTAACAATAAACACCTTTATTACATGAGCCTATATGCACAAAGTTTTGCCACATGCACTCCCCGACCCCCCCCTTTTTTTTTTAACAATAAACACCTTTATTACATGAGCCTATATGCACACTGTTTTGCCACATGCACTCCCCGACCCCACCCCCTTTTTTTTTAACAATAAACACCTTTATGACATGAGCGGAGACGGAAGGGAAGAGGATTTGTTTGCCATTCCGGGCTTTGACTTCCCCCAGCGAGAACTCCAGTGCCTTGCCCTCTAGCATATGGCCATCTGTCCTGCACGCTGGCCTGGTCTTCTTGCGATGCACGCAAGAAGCTTACCCGGCTGGAACTTCTCCTCCAGAAGATGCTGATTTGGGCATTCTTTGACCTTCCATCATATTTCTTCTTCATTTCTTCAATCATTTTCTGTTTAAAATCTCTTCCTCCTCAGGAGTCAGGTTGGCCTCCTTGCGGCCCAGGGACTCTTCCATGGTTGGGGTGGTGTGCTGTCAAGGAGCATGATACAGTTCTTCGCAGGGATTTGGAGAGGCAGTCCGTGGATGGATGCATTGTAGACAAGATCAGTGACCCTGCTTTGCACATACAACGCCTGGAGCCCCAGAAGAAGTTCCCCACATCCCACCTTCAGGCGCAGTCATTCTTGTTGCCTCCCCAGACTCAGACTGTGTTGGGGGGCAGGGCCCAATCTGAGCACAGCAGGGCATCCCCACCCAAACTTCTGCTTCTGATGGTAGGACTTTCTTTGGCCCCCAGTCTTGCTGTGCCAGCTGTCCCAGGAGATGCCCATCACTCACATGGAAAGACAGCTACCACATGGAGTTGGCTTGAGATTAACAATCTTTTGTTGTTTTCCCTCAACAATGTCTTTCCTATGCCTTTTATTGCCTGCCTGATATTGCATTGCATCAATATACTGTTCTTTATTTTTGGTGGTATTTTTTATCTAGTTTTATTGAGATAGAATTCACATACCACCATATAAGTCATCCATTTAAAGTACAAAATTCAATGTTTTTTTGTATGTTTGTAAGTATATTTAGTATGTTTACAGAATGAATCCATCATCACAATTTTAGAACATTTTTCTTGCCCCCACAAGAAACCTTATACCCCCTAGCGATCATCTCTCGGTTCCTCTGCTCTTCCTCAGCTCCTGACAATCACTAATCTACTTTCTGTCTCTATAGACTTGCCTGGATGTTGCATATAAATGGAATAATACAATATGTGACCTTTCATTTAGCTTTCTGTTTTCAAGGTTCATCCACATTGTAGCATGTATCAAACATTCTGCTAGTTATTAATCAGGCTCTTCTTTTTAAGATTTTATTTATTTTATTTTAGAGAGAGAAAGAGAGAGAGAGTGAGCAGGGGAAGGGCAGAGGGAGAGAGAGAGAGAATCTCAAGCTGACTCCATGCTGACATGGACCTGACACAGGGCTCGATCTCACGACCCTGAGGTCGTGACCTAAGCTGGAACCAAGAGTCGGCTGCTTAACCTACTGTGCCACCCAGGCATCCCTCAATCAGGCTCTTATTGGTAGATATTAAATTGCTTCTCTTTATATAGCATTGTAATTAAAATCTTGGTACACTTATCTTTATAAATTTATGGAAATATTTCTGAAGGATAAATTTGTAGAAGGTAAGTCTCTGAGTCAAATAATATATACCTTTAATTTTGAGTGATTTTTCTAAACTATTCTCTAAAAAGCTGGTCATTTTATGTAATTTTTAAATGTACATCACACTATCTTCATTTGCATTTTAAAATCAGGAATGAAAATAATCTTTTCATGTGTTTGCTGGATGTTAGTATTTCTTTCTTTCTTTCTTTCTTTCTTTCTTTCTTTCTTTCTTTCTTTCTTTTTTTTTTTATGAATAGCTACAGAGGCATTTTGCCCATATACGATTATTAATTTTTTTTCAGTTCTGTGTGAAAGCAAGAAAAATTAGCTTTTGTTTGCCATATGTGTTGCAAATATCTTTTCCCATTTTTTCATTTTTCTTTGACTTCGTTTATGGTAATTCTTCCAATACAAAAGTTTAAAATTTGTAAAATAGTCAATGTATCATCCATCTTTTCCTTCTCTGGTTATTTCATGATACACAGAGATGACTTCCATGCTCATAAAAAATTTCCTATGCTTTCTTTTGGTGATTTCTGAATTTCATTTATATCTTGGATCCACCTGAAATTTATTTTGGGACAGGAATGGGGTAAGTAACAAACTATCTTTTTAAACTTTAAATTGATAGAAATTGTTTCCTCCTTCATTGAGTTTCCCCACTTATCTGAAATGCTATCATCGTCATCTACTAAATCTCTACATGAATCTAGATCTGTCTTATTTCTTGAAGCTAATCCACGATTCTCCATATCTTTACCAATTTCATATCCTTTAGTTTATGATAAAGTTTAATATCTGATAAAACTGGTTCTAGCTCACTACTATTTTTCTTTCTAGGATGTTTCTAATTATTCTCAACTGATTATTTATCAGCAAAAAAAATTTTTTAAAACTTTGTCCATTTACTCCAAATTATACCTACTGGCATCTTAATTACATATAATAATAAGGAAAGTGGGCTTCCTCACAACATTGATTCTTTTTATCCCAGAGTAAAGTATAATTCTCTACTCTTTCAAGTCTTTATGTCCATCAGCAGAGTCCTACATATTAACTGTTAAACTTATTTTTAGCTATTTTGTCTTTTTTCTTATTACTATATTAACTTCGAACCATTTACCTTGCCAAATTCCCTTTCTGTTTGCAAAAGCTTTTCAGTGGATTTTCTGGAAGCTTTCCAGTTATTAATTAGGTCATTCATTAATTTATTCAATAAATAGTTACCAAGCACTAATACGTGCCAAGCATTAATCTAAATACTAGGCAAAAAGCAGTGATCAAAACAGACAAATTTCTTACTCTTCTGGAACTTATATTCTAGTAAGAAGAACAGGATAATAATTAAATATATAATATATTAGGTGATTATAAATACTAAAGAAAAAAATAAATTAGGTAAGAGAATAGAGAATTATAGGGGTAGAAAGCAGTTACTATTTGAGTCTGGGCAGTCAGTAAACTCTGGCCTGAATGAAGAAGAAAGGAGCGAGTTATTTCAACACCTGGAGTGAGGTCAGAAAAGGGTACAGCAAGTGGAAAGAACCTGAGTGAGAAATATGCTCAAAAGACCAGTTGGCTAAAGGTCGTGAGTAGATAGCTATAGCCAGAAGGACCATGTAGCATCTTACGGGTTTTGCATTTTCTTCTGGGAGACATGAGAAGCCAAGGGTGAGATTTGTGAGGGAAAATGGCATGATTAACCATTATTTTAAAAAGATCCCTCTGGCTTTGGATAAAGGTTTAAGAAGCAGGGCATTCAAGGGGGGCTGCATTGGGAAAAGGTAGTGGTGAAATGGTGGACGCTGAAAAGAGGCACCAAGAAAATGGGGAGAAGTGATAAATCTGAGTTGTGTTTACAAGGTTGAACAGGTAGATTGACTGACCCATTGAAAATAGTAAGAGAAATAGAGAAGTACGAGAATATGGTATTTTCAGCCAAGTACCATTCTTGTAATTTATGTCCATTTCATTTCTAATTTTGTGTTTTTGTCCTTTCTCCAGTTTTGTTTATTTGAAAGTTAGGCTAATAGGTTTTTATTTTATTGTTATAGTTTCTCAAAGAATCAGTTATCAAATGTATTTATTCTTTCTTATGTTTCTCTCTTTTATTTCATTAACTTATGTGACCTTTCTTGTTTCTTCCTTCTTTTAAATTAAATTTTGTTTTTAAAAGATTAATCTGAATAGCTAATAATTTTAATTTAATTTCTTCTTTCAGAGCAAATTAAAGATATATGGCTATCATATTTTTTTTTCTAGCCACAGCTTTTCAGATGCCATAGGTTTTTGGATTTTAAGTCTTATTTTCATTTTCCAGCTATGAAATTTTGGCCTAAATTTCCTCTTAGAGTTAAAAAAGAATTTAGAACTTCAGACTGTAATTTTATTTCCATTTTTGTTATAAATTTCTACTTTTATTGCAATACAGTCTGAGAATATTGCCTATAATGTTATGACTTAAGATTTATTGAGATTCTCCTTGCACTCATCTAGATAATTTTGGGAAACAACCAATGGAGACTTGGAGAGAATCATTTTCTGTAATTATTAAATAGAATTAAATGTACAGAGATGCCTGGGTGGCTCAGTTTATTAAGCATCTGCCTTTGGCTCAGGTCATGATCCCAGGGTCCTGGGATTGAGTCCAGCAATGGGCTCCTTGCTCAGCAGAGAGGCTGTTTCTCCCTCTGCCTGCCACTATCCCTACTTGTGCTCTCTTTCTCTTGCTCTCTAACAAATAAATATATAAAATCTAAAAAAACAAAAAAAACAAACTTTAAGAAACCACAGAATTTTTAAAAAAGAATTAAATGTACATCTATTAGTTCTATTTAGTTAATTCTGTTAGATT
Source organism: Ursus americanus (assembly GCF_024610735.1). Classification (NCBI taxonomy): domain Eukaryota; kingdom Metazoa; phylum Chordata; class Mammalia; order Carnivora; family Ursidae; genus Ursus; species Ursus americanus. Next base: position 19,742,031 of record NC_142151.1, on the reverse strand, counting down.
CACTATATCCCCACTTATTTATTTTTTCCATTTTGCCTCTCATGTGAAGTGAGTTATGAATCTCCTACTATTTTTGTTCCCATATATTGCTTCTTGAAAGTGCTGAATTGTTGTTTGTGGTTTTGATGTTGTTTTACCTAGGATATGAAGATTCATAATGGGGCATAATGGAGCATCTTGAAAGAGATAAGACCTCTGTCAAAGACATACAGAAAAGCTGAACAAAAGAATAAGTCTGGCAACCAGGGGATGAAAGTACAAGGTGCTAAGAGGAGGGAAATAGCTCCAGAGGCAAGTAGATATGTTGCAGTGTTCTGTTCTGTTCTGTTCTGTTCTGTTTTGTTTCCCTGGTGCATTTGCCAGTTCTGAGCATGGAGCAAGAGGCTGGGGGTCCAGGAAAAAGGCCAAGCAGATGGCCTTGCTAAGAGATAGAAACCCAGCAGAACTTCTGACCATCCCATGAGGCTGGAAAGGCATAAATTAGAGACTTGAGGATCTAGGATTCTAGCCAGAAAGAAGGGACAGAAAACAACATCCATACTCTGCTGGCTTCCCCCTCATGACATTGATTTCTGCAGCTCTGTGGGAAAAAGAATCTAGGAAGCCAAGCAGAATGTCTCTGAAAAGCAGAGAGAGGATTTGGCTGTCTAACAGTTGTACTAGAAAACAGGCATTCAAGTATTGGACATACCAGAAGACAGGGGCGTAGGTGAGCATCCTGGGTTCTCAATAGGAATTCCTTGGGAACTATATCTTGGGAACAGGAATGAGAGAAATCTAGAAGGAAGCCTTAGAAAAGTACAGTCCAGCCTGGAATTTAATTTCTGATATGATTAAAGGGATACGCCCCTACTCTTTCTGGTCTTTGAGGAAGATGATATAAAGAAGCCTCTACAGTTTTTCATACATAATGTCAGATATTAAATAAAAAAATACCAGGCATACCAAAAAATAGGACTACATAACCGAACACCAAGAGAAAAAATAGTCAATAAAAAGAGATCCACAGGTTATCCAGATAGTGAAATTATCAAATAAAGACATTAAAATATCATGACTAATATGTTCAAGAAAATAGAAAGATGAAGAGATGAAAATATGAAAAATTTTACCAGAGTTTAAATCTTGAAAAGGAAGTCAAACAAAATTTCTAGAAATGCAAAATACAACAATTAATTTTATAAAGTTGATAAAGGGACATATGACAGATTAGACAGAGAAGAATAGCGGCTTGGTGAACTGAAATACAGAACAACAAAAATTTTCATACTGAAGCACAGAAGGGTAAAGATTAAAAATCCAGAAATGTATATAAGAAAAATAGTTTACATGTCAGACATGCTATTTGAGTTCCGGATGAGAAGAGAAAGAGAATCAAGAAAAAGCAGGATTTGCAGAGAGAATACTTGATGAAAATCATCAAGCCACAGGTTCATGAAGCCCTCTGCACACTCCAGGGATGAATACAAGGAATGTGAAACCTATACCCATCACAGTCAAACTGCTGAAAGCCAAAAACAAGGGAACTTTTGAAAGTACCCAAAGATTAGGGGATTGGGGAGCATGGGGGGGAGATGCATTATTAAAAAGAGAAATAATAAGATCAACAAGTGAATTTTTAACAGACATGAGGAAAGCGAGAAGGCAACAATATGACACCTTTAAAGTATCCAGAGTAAATATCTGCCTACCTAGGACGTTACAAATAGTAGGGGGAAATATCAACCCAAAATGAAGGCAAAATGAAGACTTTCAGAAAAATGAAACTCTAGGAAACACACTGCCAGAGACCTGTACTAAAAGAAAATACTAAAGGGATTTCTTTGGCAAAAGAAAAATGACCCCAGAAAAATGAAGTCAAAATGAACTCAGAGTGAGGAATAAAGAACAATGGAAAGAATAAGTATATAGTAAACATAAATCAATACTGACTGAGCAAAATAATTATTCCTTTAGGTTTAAATATGTATGTAGAACTGAAATTACAGCAATAATATATAAAAAATAGAAAAGGTAAAATGGAATTTAAATGGTTTAAATTCCTAGCATGACTGGGGGATGGCAAAAGTTGTACTTTGTAACTAGACTGTATTAAGGTATGCATATTGTAATCTCAAAGTAAACAGCAAAACGATAGTAACGCAATGTAAAACTAATAAGAGGTAGAGAAGGAATAATAAAAAAACTAATCAAAAAGAAGAAAAGAAAAGAAAAAAGGACTTAGATGGAACTAAAAAAAAAACAATAGAAAGTTGACAAATGTAAACTCAAATATATCAGTGATTGAATAAAAATTAATGAAATATTGCCAGAATATGAAAAACAAAACAGAAGCAAAACCAATTAAATGCATGCCCTTATAAAATACAGGACACTAAAAGGCTGAAGCAAAAGGCCAGAAAAAGATATGTCATGCAAATATCAACTTAGAAGACATGATGTGGTCATGTTAATATAAATTTGAAGACAAAAAGCATGACTAGAAATCATGAGGGAGTATTCTTAATGATAAAGAGATCACTCTAGTGGCAAACAATGCTAAAAAATCTGTATGCATCTAGTAAGAAAGGGTGAAAATATATGGACAAAAGAGAATACAAAGGAGAAACAAAATCACGATCTGTTTGGTATAGCTCCCTTTGCTGTGATAGAACAAGCAAAGAAAAGCAGTACGGAATATAGACCTGAAGCCAATCTTTAGTCACAGACCCACTTTATGACCCACCACATGGCGGACTGTGCTAACTATGCCATTGCATTTCAAAGTGATGTGTATTTGATAACTATTAAGGGTAGCATTTTTTTAGAGAGGGAGAAGACTGAGATAGAGGGAGAGAGAAAATCTTAAGCAGGCTCCACACCCAAGGTGAGCCCCAGGGTGGGAGGGGGCTCAATCTCATGACCTTGAGATCATGCACGACCTGAGCCAAAATCAAGAGTCGGACTAAGCTTAACCGACTGAGCCACCGAGGCACCCCAAAGGGCAGTATTTTTATATATCAACTAGCTCATGCAGAAAACACTGCATTCAAAAATTGACAAAATTGAGGGGGCGCCTCGGTGGCTCAGTCAGTTAAGTGTCTGCCTTCAGCTCAGGCCATAATCCTGGAGTCCCGGGATCGAGCCAGGGCATCAGGCTCCCTGCTCAGCAGGGAGTCTGCTTCTCCCTCTGTCCATCACCCCACTCTCTCTCGCCCTCTCTCTCTCCCAAATAAATAAAATCTTTAAAAAAAAAAGTTGCCAAAATTTACTATACCGTGAGTCTTGACAGTTTTTTACAAATTAATTTTATTGAGGTATAATTTACATATAGTAAAATGTATCCATTTTACATGTACGGGTTTGATGAGTTTTGACATATACACTCATGTTGCTTGCTATCGCACAACTAAGGTACAGGATATTTCCACTATCCCAAACAACTGACTCCATTCCACCTTGCAGTCAATCCTCTTCCCAATGCCAGGCAACCACTAACGGACTTTCTGTTTGTTATGTTGTATGGTATCCTACATAAAAGTAACTCTGGAGCCAGACTGCCTTGGTGCAATAGTTCTGTGACTGCCTATAAGTCACTAAAACTTTCTATCCCTCAGTTTTCTCATCTATAAAATGGAGATTTTATAGTAACTTCCAGTTAGGGTTGTTAAAAGAATTAGCTTAATGCATAAAAGGTGTTTATAAATATGCCTAGAACATATCATGTGCCTAATAAGTATTAGCTGAGTTCCTAGAGTAAAGACTGACCACTGCCCACAGGAACTTTGCTTAAAGACCTGCTGTTATATGAAGAAGGCATAATGATCACATGAACCACTATTTTCTCCGTACATTATTTGCTATTCAGAATTTTAACAGAAAATATATTTATGAAAGCAAATTTAATTCCTAAGCATATTAGAAAATTCAGCTGAAATATAATGTTGTAATTAATTTCCTTTACAAAGGCAAATATATATATATTTTTTTGAGAATCGGGATAATTTAAAAGAACATGCTTATTCAGAAAAGAGAAAAGTAGTTTGCATTATTTAACACGTTCTGTAACAAAATCTCTATTGGTCTAAGTAAATTAGGTGCCCATTAAGCAATAATAAGAGTAATATTATCTACTTCCAATTCTCACTCTTTATGCTCATTAGCAAATAAGAAGGCATCATTAATAGAGGGTACTCTTAAATCCCATCTTCAACACTCTAGTTTCCCTTGAGATCATATAAATCTTTCACCTTTTAAATCCCATCTTCATAATTCATGCCCTAGATAAGTGAATTAAGTAATTCAAGGAGAAAAAAAAAAGATTCCGACTCATTCCTTGTGCATAGAAACTATACAATCAAAAGGCAGTTTAAAATCAAATGCATATCTAGAATAGAACCAAGTATAAATGATGATTTTTTTATAAAAGTAAACAATTAGTGGGTTATTTTGTTTTAACCGATTTCTAACAACTGCAGTCAGTCCCTGTTACAATTAATAATATAAATTATGTCTAACTGATGTACATAAATATCTTCTGACAGCTTTATTTTCAATCTCCATGGTTCAGAGAAAGAATTTTAATTCATAATCAAGATAAAACATGAACCAAAATAAAGATCTTGATGAAAGTAGGAGAAAATGTGGAATTAGCATGGCATATAAAGTATCAACAGCAACAGATTATGGTTTTAATTGAGTATTTTAACCTGAGGTTATTTTTTAAAGGTATCTATCAACATCAAAACGTTAACTATGTCAACATGTAAATTTGTATTTACCATTTATTCCTACATTTAACACCATAAGAAAATATTTGAACAAAGGGGAAATAATAAACCAGAATTTTTTTTAAGCAAATGATCCTTAGACTCAGATATCATAAAACTGTTCTACTTATTGTTTTACTTGTTATTACAGAGATAAAATATCAATTAAAAATTGTATTTCACTTTAACTACCTTAAGAGTAACACAAAGGTAACTATGTAAAAAAATATATCTATGACCATCTTTATGCCAGAAATTACACTAGGGAAACTGAAAAGACACACTAACACACCACAGCATATGGGCTTTATTTGGTCCTATTTCAAATAAACAAACTGGAAAAACAAAAAAAGGAAATGTGAATTAGACGTTGGACAATCCTAGCAAATTATACTATTTTTATAGTGTGGTAATAGACTTATTAAAGAAATGAAATATTTACAGAAGAAACAATGTAATATTAGGGATCCAGCATAATGGAGGTGGAGAGAAGATGAGTAGTTGACAGAAGAAATGATCAGTAACATACTGACAAGGGGTCAAGCTGACCAAAGAGGATATTGGGTTCATTATACAATTCCCTCCTTTTGTATATGCTTGAAATTTTCCATAATAAGAGATTTTTTAAAAATATTTTCTAATGGGTGTCTTAGAGGAAATTTGCTCTAACTGCATGAAAACAGAAAGACGATAAAAATATTTAGGATTAAAGATGTATAGGTATTTACCCTCTTCATGTACAGTTCTTGGGTGTTAATTCCAGTGTGAAATACAATACGCTCTGTGGGTTCATGTCTCTTCATTAAAAAATATCGCACTCCCTGAATCTAATGTTACACTGTATGTTAACTAAGTGGAATTTAAATAAAAACTTGAAAAAAAAATAATGCACTGAAGAAAAAATAAGCTCATGGCAGGCGATACATTCCCTCAATTTGCAATTTTATAATATTGTTTAAAACAGAAGGCAGGGGAGTTAGAAAAAGACAGTAAGCTCCCAGAACACACTAATACTAACTTGGACTCTATCACGGACTTTTTAACTAGTGTTCCTTTTTGTTATCCTCAGTTTTCTGATGGTGTCACCCGTTGGTAGATTTTTTTCTTTAGACTCTTTAAACACTGATCATGAAAAAGTGTTGCTTTGTAGTGGATTGTGTCAAGTTAACGTGATGAAACTTCATGTCACGTGCTTCAAGCACAAACACCATTGTCTCGCGAGTTTAAAAACACACCTTAACAAGAACACAGGTGATGACCTCTGAAAAGTTTGTAAACTGCTCTATGCTGTTTGAGGCGATCCTAAGAGATTTACGTGTATCCCTGACCTCCTGATAAGCATGCCTATCGGTTTCAAGATGCTTTTGTTTACTTGGTAACTGAAGAATTTGAGAAATTATTTTTCTTTTATCATGAACTCCCAGATTCTATACTTTGATGGCTCATTTTGAAGATTTCACAATTGCTGTTTCAGATCCAGTCCGAGTTTTGCTTCAAAGGAACCAGGACATCATTTCCCTTCAAACACTTTGATATCACATGAGAGGGAGTTGCATCTTGCCCAAGTTGATCACAGTAAATGCATAAAACCCAAACAGTCAGAGAAAAAGTGAAAAACCCAATGAATCACTTGACTGTTTCTATACAAGACTTACTTAGTTGAAAATAATATGTTTCGGTTGCATATATTTTTAAATACAAAACTAGAGCTCAAAAAAGAAAATCCTGATTTTTCTCTTGTGGTCTATTTAAAGATAGGCAAATAGCAATAAAATGATAACTGGAATACCGATTGACTTCAGTATGGATGGACCTGAATACTCATTCATACTCCTAATATATACTCATAAATATATCATGCAGACAAAAAGCACGGGCCTTTTTTTAGTAAAGTCAGTTTTTCCACTGCTTTTGTTTGTTAGAGGAATTAGCCAACACCACTTTTTAAAAAGTATTTCAAAACAATGTTTCCCTGTGGCATCTCCTGGGATAACGATTTCTCATTTAATGATAATGAGGCCCTGAATGCCATAAATCCTTAATGTTAAATGCAACAAACAATATATTAGCTGGACATTATTTGAAAGCCGTTATAATTGCTTGAGTCATGTTAATAGTAAATGCCTCCAGACTGTTTTGCCAATAGAAGTCAATAACAACAGAAGAACGGACAGGGAGATGTAAATTACAGTTTTTAATTCCGGTCCTTGATAATACACGCTCCAAAAATCAATGAAGATTGTGGCAGTTCGGTTTCCAGTGATTAAGTAACTATTTAAATAAGGTTACTTGTGGTAAATAGGCAAAAATCCCCAAACCCCAAAACATAGGGAAGTCTGGGGCACCAACATAGCTTCAGACATCCATCACTGGGTATAACATGACATCCATTTTCTTAAGTGGTTTTATTAGCTTCACCTACTTGTAATACTTAATATCTAATGGAAAAGGAGAATTGCCAACAATTAGCCCCTGGAAAGTGGCCAATCTACCCACATTAAATTTATATTTGCCCAGCAGAGTTTCCAAGGCCAGGGAAGTCACAAAAATGAATAAGAAAGTGAAATTGCTGGTACAAGGTATTGCAGGCCCGTCAGCACAGAGGGGTCAAAAGACGTCGTCTGAGTCACCTGCACACAGTCTCCAACTGCACAGGAAAACTAGCACCTGCTGAGAAAGCCCAGTAATACACCTGTCTGAACTTGAACAGTCAGAAATGAGTTCTCCCTTTTGATCAGAGAAAACATAGACACGAAATGGCTACATTTTATGACTATATCACAGGGCTAACTAATAATGATTGTAGCCAGCATCCAAATATCAAAATATCACATATATTTGCCTTGTCAGCCACAGACTCTGATTATGTGTGTGGATTTAAATTAATAAAAAGGTATGTGTGTTAATTAAGGCTCTGAAGTCAGACAGATACAAGTTTGAATTCTAGCTCTGCCATTTGCAGATGATTAGAAATTAATCTTTCAAGCCTTAGTTTCAAGACTGGTAATATGAGAATAGCTTTTTGGGTTTTTTTTTAAGTTTCTATTTCAACTCCAGTTGGTTAACATGCGGCGTTATATTAGTTTCAGGTGTACAATATGGGGATTCAACACTTCCATACATCACCCCGTGCTTATCACAGCAAGTGCACCCCTAATCCCCATCACCTATTTCACCCATCCCCCCATCTCTCTCCCCTCTGGTGACCACCAGTTAGAAGAACAATAGTTGTATCTAATTTATCCATTGTTGTAAGGGGTAAAATAGAGTACATTAAAATATATCACTATTTCTGGAAGTTCTCCTTAATTATTAACTACCATTCATGGTACTGTAGTCAGTTGTGTACATGGTTTTCAGATTGAGCAAAAACAAAAATATCCAATTAAATTTAAATTGTACATAAATAATGAATAATTTCTTAGCATAGGTATGTCCCATGCAATATTTGGAACATATTTATTCTAAAAAATTATTCATTGTTTATCTGAACTTAAAATTTATCTGGGCATTCTATACTTTACTTGGCAACCCTATACATACATCAATGCGGTCAAGAAAATTCATCGATCTATTACTTAGTCAAAAACCTACTGGTAAATAAGAGATCTAAGTCAGTCAAACAAAATGTGCACATTGAAATTCCTGTCCATTATTTAAAGAAATATTCCCTAAACCTTTTTTCAGTGTCTACGCACCTTAACTTCGAAACTAAAAAGTTTATGCTCTGATTAAGAGAGGTTGCTCTTGGAGAGTTGCACCTATAAAAAAGATCCAAGTGTCCTTGTGGAAAAGCTCCAGGCCGTTGAAAGGAGCATTAGCACAAACAACGGCTGGCTACAAGTACTCCAAGTCAAGCCTGTCTTCCCCGAGCCCCTGTGCTTTATCTTCTGCTTGGCTCCTGTCAGCCTGTGACCCCGGACTGAGCCGCGGACTTTGGCTCTCCCATTGGTATCTCTTGTGCTACCCCAATATCTGGCCCCAGTCACGTCTCTGATTCTGTTTCAAATACATGGACTGTGCTTTGGAATGTTGTCCATGTTTTCTCAGCATTTCCACCCCTGTTTTGTTCCTGGCTTGACTTTGCACCCTCCTCTCAGTGCCAATATCTTGCACAAGTCCATTTTGCTATGTTACCAATACAGGAACTGTTTTCAAAGCCCAAGCAGATTAGACTCTACAAATTAGTGCAAGAGCCAGATATAACAGGAACACTGATAGCAGCAAGAAATTATGGTTAGCCACCTGACAGCAGTGATATGCTATAATAATAGTGTGCCATTGGTTGAGAACTGAGTGCAGCCAGTCACTGCATTAGACACTAAGCCATTTGTCTCCTTTCATCCTCTTCAGAGCAGGCAATACGACACCCATTTTACAGCTGAAGAAAAGGAGATCATACTGCTCGTGTGTGTCAGAGCTGGAACTGAATACATCTCACTCTGTAAACCACATGCTTTTGACCACGAAAGGCTACCTACTCAGTGAAAGAGGACATAAAAAAGAAAAAAATTAAGTGTCATGAAACTCAAAAGGGTTGTAGTCTTGGACCACTGAATATAAATACAAATGGTGACCCTTTGTGGGGTTTTTTGTTGTTGTTGGTTTTGCTTTTTTAAAGATTTATTTATTTTATTTTGGGGCGGCTAGCGTGGGGGGGGGGCAACTGTGAGGGCAGAGGAGAAGAGAGAGTCTGAAGCAGACTCCACGCCGATTGCAGAGCCCGATGTGAGGCTCGACTGGGGACTCGATGTGGAGCTCAATCTCATGACCCTGAGATCACAACCTGAGCCACAACCGAAAGTCGGTCACTTAACCAACTGTACCACCCAGGCACCCATTTGTAACTTTATTCAGTGGCTCGAGAGTATAATACTACAGTGCAGATGTTAAATATATTATGTTATTGTGGCACTGGATTCTTGGGCCTAGATGGTCCCAGTCAATCAGGATGTAGGTCAAGTCAGTATTTAATTTTGAAGGCAGAATCATCACACACACACACACACACACACACACACAAATTATTCAAAGAGACAGTTCAGTGAGGTGACTAAGCAAGTTTGGGTACAGTGGTCAGAGGACCTGGGTTTCAAATCTGACTTCACTGCTCCCTACTACTTATGAGAACTTGACCAAGTTTCTTGACTTCTTTAGGCCTTGGGTTCTTTTGTAAAATGATGGTGATGGTATCTACCTCATGGGTTGGGAGTGAGGATTAAATGAGAGAGCAGGTGTGTCTAGCTCAGTGACAGACATACCACAATCTCTTAAAAAAACACAAGGAATATGCAGCATATTGTCCAAAACAGTGAAAAGGGAAGGGAAGGGAAGGGAAGGGAAGGGAAGGGAAGGGAAGGGAAGGGAAGGGAAGGAGGAGGGAAGGGGGAAGGGGGAAGGGGGGAGGGGGAAGGAAAAGGAAAAGAAGGAAAGGGAAGGAGAAAGGAAGGGAAGGGAGGAAGAGAAAAGCTATTTTTAAAAACAGCCAACCCATAGCTAACTAGAAGAGGCAGTTATTCGGAACGATCCACACGCTAAAGGTCCCTGATAGCAAAGCTCTGTGTATTTGTATCTACCCATACAGAACTATTGAAAACTCCAATCTTTCTTCAACTAATTTAAGATCCTAAAGAATCCTTATAAACCCTAGGAGTTCGATCTTTTTAGAATCTGAGGACCTGCAGTCTAAGTGTGGACACCTATGGCCTTTATCAGTACTATACCTCTATCACTTTGACTCTCTACATATCTGCCTCTAGACTGGTATCAGTATAGATCTATAGATATAGATACCTATTCTCTATATGTTACCTACACCTATTTACTACAGACATGCTCTTCAGTTGAGCAAGCACACGGTCAAACGAGGAAAAAATCTACTAGAACCAAAAGTATGATAAGAAAGGAATTAAGTCTAAAATATAAAAATGAAGATGGAACCACCTCCAAACCTCAGAGTTGATGTTTTTTAAAGTGACAAATGCCAAAGAACTAAAAGTGGTGAAGAAAAGATAAAAAGTTATATCTGGAACATTCTCCTTTGTGTGGCGTTTTGGGAGTTAGCTGGCGTGAATTTGTTTGAGGGATGCTGCAGGCATGTGGGACGGCAGATATAGTGGGGAACCAGCAGCGGACGTGGAGACCAAAGATTTGGGCTGTGATCTCGTTCCGCCATGCCCGTGCCAAGATTCTTCAAGTCTGAGGTTCAGTTTCCTCATCTGTAAAATACGAGTGATGCCACCTACATCAGAAGACTCTTGCTATAATTACAGTTTTGTGTACAAAAGCTCTTAAACAAGGTTTGTTGGCACCTAAATATTAAATGACGTGGTTGAAAAAGGTTCAACTCTGCCTTTGCTCTTCTGGAAAGAGTTAGTAATAGTTATGATGACTGTTCTTGGAGGACTTGCCTAGTAGTTTCAATAAGGCTTCGGAGAAACCTTTCTGAAAAGTTTGCAAGTTTTCAACATGAAAGGAGGGAAATGCCATTCCAATATTTGGGAACTTAGAGATTCAAACCTTTTGACACCCTTCTCTAGTTTAAACCAATTGCTGAGTCAATTATCAAATATTAAGGTCATAGAAAACCTTTCCAGCACAGTTTTTTAAAGTGTATGTAGAAATGAAGTTACTTGGTACCACTAGTCTGTATGCTTAAAAATGGTTAAGATGACAAACTGTACGTTTATATATGTATTTTACCACAATAAAAAAAATGGGGGGGAAAGTGGGTGTCAGAATGCTGGGCAAACATAAGAAGGGCTACTGTGATTTTATACACATGAAAAAAAATTATTCCTGTGGTTTTTTTCTGTTTAAGAAATTTAAATTGAAAGCCTTAAAAAATCATAAGCATAAAAGTATTTATTAAGAACTTTCTGATTTGAGTAATATCATATGGGAAGGGTGGAGAGGGTCAGAGTACAAACTGATAATTGTATACACAGGTGAATTCCAGAACACCTACCTAGAATATCACAGGATTAAAACTTCTGCAACACAGTAAAACACTGAAGTTAATTTGTTTCATGGCATCAGGTGAACCTGGCTCAACTACCTTTCTGAATGTCAAATGCTCCCTTTTAAAGTATTTTTATTAGTTGTACAGATATTACATGAAACTATGTAAGATTCCTTAAGACATACCTGGTGCTTTAGTGATCCTCCATTAAGGGTCTGAAAGTATGTGTGATTCTAATCCAATCGATTTTAAAGACTATCTACCTCATTAAATTAAAATGTAGGGGAAAAAATTAATGTAACTTTTTGCTTTGGTATATTACTATATAGCTATCGTTTATACAGTTGACCTTTGGACAACATGGGTTTGAACCCTGCAGCTCTAATGACATGCAGATTTTTTACAGTAAATGCATTTTCTCTTCCTTGTGATTTTTAAAATAGCATTTTTTCTAGCTTACTTTATTGTAAGAATACAGTATATAATACGTATAATATACAAAATATGTGTTAATTGTCTGTTTATGTTATCGGTAGGGCTTCTGGTCAACAGTAGGCTATTAGTAGTTAAATTTTTGGAGAGTCAAAAGTTATACGTGGGGCGCCTGGGTGCCTCAGTTGGTTAAGCATCTGCCTTCGGCTCAGGTCATGATCCCAGAGTCCCAGGATCGAGTCCCACATCAGGCTCCCTGTTCAGTGGGAAGTCTGCTTCTCCCTCTGCCCTTCACCCTGCTCATGCTCTCTCTCTCTCAAATACATAAATAAAATCTTTAAAAATTAAAAAGAAAAAGTTATACATGGATTTACGACCACACGGGGGTCAGCGCCTCTAACCCTCATGTTGTTCAAGGGTCAACTGTTAGGGTTTTGTGTATTGTGTCTTTTAAATTTAATATAATGTGATAATTTCCAATGCTGTTCACAAAAGTGTCATAATTATCACTTAGAACAGTTACATATGCTTCCTTTGTTGATATATGATGATTTGCGTAACTATTTTCCAATAGTTGGGTATTTGGATAGTTTCCAGTCTGAAACTGCTAATAAACAAATAAATGTTGCAATTAAATATATTCTTCTATATATTTTTTGTATTAATTCCATGGGACAAATCCTCTTAATCAAAATATTTGTCTATGTTATACATATTCTTAAACTGTCTTCCAAAATGATATCAATTATACTCTGCCATAAAATATTAGAATTGTTATTGTTTTCCTTTATTTTTGTTGACTTAAAAAGTAAATAAGTAAGGATGCCTTGGGGGCTCAGTTGGTAAGCATCTGCCTTCTGCTCAGGTCATGATCTCAGGGTCCTGGCATCGAGTCCCTCATCGGGTTCCTTGCCCAGTGGGAAGCCTGCTTTTCCCTCTGCCTGCTGCTCCCCCTGCTTCTGCTCTCTGTCTCTCTCTGTCTGACAAATAAACAAAATCTTTTTTTAAAAAAGTAAATAAATAGTCCTTTGTCTTTTATTTGCTTTTCTTTGATTACTAAATATTGAGTTAAAATCCAACTTGGGTTATAAATTATAAGAGACAAAAATCAGCCCCACTCTCATAATAGTTGATAAGCAAGAAACAAGTGATTCACTGTTTCTTTACATATTCTTCTAGGGTTTAGAGATACTTGTTCACTTCCCAGACTTAATTTTTTTTTTAATTCTGCTTTATATCTTTCATGGGATACTTACGTACCTAATATGAGCTTAGGTATATTTACCATTGACAGTAACACAACTTGTTAGGCATAATGAGAAATAGACATCATTGTATGTTATTTATTTAAAACTGAATAGAGACTTCAAATTATATATGAGACACTGATTCCTAACCATTTTTGCATGATGGAGACACTTGGGAATCTGGCAAAAGCTGTATATCTTTTTCTTTACTAAATTTGACAAACTGCAGGAGACTGACAATTCCCATGAAATGCATCTATGAACCCAAACCTAAAAGCCTGTTATGCCCCAATATAGTATCTTTATCTTTAATGGAACTTTTTAATTTTAGCTGGGTACATGACTGCCCAGAATAAAGACTCCATTTCCCAGCTTGGAGCGTAGTGTACCATATGATTGAATACCGGCCAGCAAGATATAAACAAAGCATGATGGGCATATTCTGTAAACTGAGTGGGCCCGTCCTTCCTCCCTCCTCTTCCTTTCTGCTGCCTGGAATGAATATCTGATGACTGGAGTTCAAGGAGCCTTCCTGGCCCATGAGTTGGTAGCCATTTATAGAGGGTGGCAGAATGACAATGTCAAAGAAGCCATGGTTCCTGATGATGGTGGAACCGTTCCACAGTACCACACTATTAGCCCTGTAGTTCATTTTATGTGAATGCAATAAAGCTCTATTTTGTTTAAGCCACTGTTAATTCGAATTTTCTGACACTCACAGTTACATCTAACCCCAATTAATATAGAGATAGACCTATAAGTTTATGATGAATATATGGAGGAGTAATTCTTTAAATTTAATTTTTTGGGCCATGTAAGCTTCCAGAAGATGTCATCTTGCCATTTTAATCTGCCAATTGTACAATAAACCTTGTGCGACTTAAAATGTTCTCTAGGGGCACCTGGGTGGCTCAGTTGGTTAAGCACCCGACTCTTGACTTCAGCTCAGATCGTGATTTCAGGGTTGTGAGATCGAGCCCTGCGTCAGGCTCAGTGCTGGGCATGGATTCTGCTTAAGCTTCTCTCTCTCCCTCTCCCTTTGCCCCTCTCCCTGTCTTAAAAAAAGTTCTCTAAAGATAATCTAGAGCTGCCAAATCCAGTTTAAAAACTAATTATAACAATTTTGATGCCATTTCTGTTTAGAGACACTAGTAAGCATGAGATTACTTAATTAGTAGACTGAACCATATTAAATTGCCCATATTTGACCAGGTTTTCTACAAGAAAATTGCAATTTAACACACTGACCTGGTCTATATATAATGTAAAAGATGGCCGGCAAACACTATAGCCTCCATGTTAGTAGTCTTGGGCATTCTTTCTTCCATGAGGGCCAAGTGAATTTAAAAAATGAAAATAGGACTCCTGGGTGGCTCAGGAGTCTGCCATCGGCTCAGGTAATGATCCCGCGGTCCTGGGATCAAGTCCCACATCGGACCCTGCTCAGCGGGGAGTCTGCTTCTCCCTCTCCCTTTGCTTCTCCTTCTCCCTCTGCCTCTCTCTCTCTCTAATAAATAAAAAATCTTGAAAAAATACATTTATAAAAAAATGAAAATATTCACAGTTCATGTTTTAAAACTTAGTCTTATGTGTGCGTATTTTTTAATAAGGGAAATGCAATCTTTACAACTGCACTCACTTCTGTTACTTAAGGGTTGTTTTTTTTTAACTTTGCACTAAAATTTTAAAAACCACAAAATACACTTCCACCACAATACTTGATTATAAATTTGTGGGTTTTAGGCACATTTTGTGTAACATATGGAGTACCAAATACAAAGGAGTGTTTTTAGGCTGGAGAGAAAAATTGACTTGAGCCCCACCATAGACCAGACACAAAAAGTAAGAAGTAACAACAAACCAGTAACAACAAACATAAGAAGATCTCTAGGTTCTGAGGAAGCAAGAGGAGAGGCTCTGCCATTTCGAGCTGGGTCTGAGGACTGCAGAGGAAGGCGGGTGGCTACTGTAACAGGCCTTTTGAGTAAGTGACATTTATGTGCTTCTCTGCCCTGAGTGCGTAAAATATTCTTCCTACACCATTTCTTCAGGGGAAAGAGGTTAGGAGCTTTGGTACTTCATCACGGTTTTGTGTCTTTCTCACTTTTGTTAAATGTGAGTTTTGGATGCCTAAGAATGTACTTTATAAGACAGAAAATTTACTCAGAGGCCTTCTTTGGTTTTCAATGCCACTGCTTGATTAATTAAGGTTATGAATACATTTTTACACAAAACATTCTATTCACAATTTAGCAAATTTAAAGAATTTCATGGGGTCTTTAAACAATGTTTGGTCTCCATTAAAAACTTAACGTCTTCGAATCTGTGAAGAGGAGCAGGCTACACCATCCCCAAGAATACCTCTTTGGCATTTGATTATTTTAAGCTGAATATTTTTAAGAAACAACTTTCCAGGGAGTTTGCAACAAATATTTAAAGTTAAAAGGGAAATCTCCATTTGTAAGGGTCTCTTCCTTTCTGTACTAGAAGGATGATTCTCTAGAAAGTCTTATCAATGCAGAAGGCATTAAGACTTAAATCTGCATAAAAACTACATGGTTGTTACCGAGTTTTTCCTGATAATCTCCCATAACTGGCCTTGTCTACCCATCACCTCCAACATATTTTGTCTTTAACTGGAGATGATATTTAAGGTCACAGTGGCTTCGGTCATTTCAGGTAATTAATCATTTTTTCTGGGTATCTCCCAAGTATTGAGGAGGTATACATATTGTAACATTTTTCCTTGTTTTTCTCCTGTTAATCTCTCAGGTCTTAGCCAAAAAACTACTAGGGTAGAAGGAAAATTATTTTTCCTCCCTCCTATCTGTATCTTTAAATTAAATGTATTCTACTTCTTCTCTAAGTGCTTCATTGATCTGACCGATGAACGTCCTCAGGTACTGAAGTACTTTTTATAAAGCCAATGAGTAAAATATGGTTCCATCACATGCATTATGTTTTAAAAATATTTGATCTTAATGGACTTCTGTAGTTTTCTGTTTCTCTTCTCTTAGTTTCAACAGCTTTCACAGATTTCAAAATGACACCCAGTTGATCTAGCTTATATGTTATCATGAGAATTAAACGAGTTAATATATGTAAAGTCCCTCTATCCCTGCCTGCTCCAGAGGAAGCTCTGTATTACCTCAAATGCTTTAACTGACGAATCAGTCACAATTTCCAGTGTCACTCTCCTGCCAACAATTTGTCCCACAGTGGTCATAGGTGTGGTTCCTATCGTGGTTCCAAATGCTAAATCCCTGGCAGCAGCCTAAGAATAAGTCAGCCTTAGATAAGCACAGAAGATCTTACAGCCCAGTAAGATGGGACTATTCAGAGTGGTGGCTGTTTTTGCTGTGACGTGTATGGATGAGTGAGAGAGATTTTAGTTTATCAACTTGAATAGTCTGTTTCATTTTCCTAAATTGGATCACAGGCTACACACTTCGTTAAACCACGTAGTCCCTTATGTTCTTATCAAAACCCCTAAGAAAGATGCCTGGGTGGCTCAGTCAGTTAAGCATCTGCCTCCGGCTCAGGTCACAATCCTAAGATCCTGGGATCCAGTGCGACATCGGGCTCCTTGCTCAGCAGGGAGTCTGCTTCTCCCTCTGCCTGCCCTTCCCCTGCTTACGCTCGCTCTCTGTCTCTGATTGATAACTAAATAAATAAACAAACAAATAAATAAATAAAATCTTAAAACAAAACCGAACCAACCCCTACGAAGTTTGAAGCTCTTCTCCCTGACCTATTGTTCCATATACCACCACCAAAGAGAAGAAAAAGTTATTCTATTTTTAAAGGTCGGGAAGACTTCATCAAGATAACACAGCAAAAGAAACAGTCAACAAAACTAAGAGGCAACCAACTGAACGGGAGAAGATATTTGCAAATGACATTACAGATAAAGGGCTGGTACCCAAGATCTATAAGGATCTTCTCAAATTCAACACCCAAAAAACAAATAATACAGTCAGAAAATGGGCAGAAGACATGAACAGATACTAGCCATCAACATCACTAGCCATCAACATCACTAGCCATCAGAGAAATTCAAATCAAAACCACAATGAGATACCACCTTACACCAGTTAGAATGGCTAAAATAAGAAGGCAGGAAACAACAAATGTTGGTGAGAATGTGGAGAAAGGGGAACCCTCTTACACTGTTGGTGAGATGCAAGTTGGTACAGCCACTTTGGAAAACAGCATAGAGGTTCCTCAAAAAGTTAAAAATAGAGCTACCCAGCAATTGCACTACTAGGTATTTACCCCCAAAGATACAGATGTAGTGAAAAGAAGGGGCACATGCACCCCAATGTTCATAGCAGCAATGTCCACAATAGCCAAACTGTGGAAGGAGCCAAGATGCCCTTCAACAGATGAATGGACAAAGAAGATGTGGTCCATATATACAATGGAGTATTATTCAGCCATCAGAAAGGATGAATACCCACCATTTGCATCAACATGGATGGAACTGGGGGGATTATGCTAAGTGAAATAAGTCAAGTAGAGAAAGACAATTATCATACGGTTTTACTCATATGTGGAACATATGAAATAGCATGGAGGACCATAGGGGGAGGGAGGGAAAACCGAAGGGAAGAAATCAGAGAAGGAGACGAACCATGAGAGGCTCTAGACTCCGGGAAACAAACAGAGGGTTTCGGACGGGAGAGGGGTAGGGGGATGGGGCAGCCAGGTGATGGGTATTAAGGAGGGCAGGTGTTGTGATGAGCACTGGGTGTTACACACAACTATTGGATCATTGAACACTACATCAAAAACTAATGATGTACTATATGTTGGCTAACTTAATAAAAAAATAAAATAAAAATAAAGGTCAGAAAGGACTTACTGGATGCAGTTTGTTGGGGGATAAAATTCTAATGAGAAGGTGGAATGAAAGATAGGGACCAGTGCTCTCTTAGCTCTTGTGGTTCTCCTTTCAGGCTGCTTCCCATGGCAGTACTTTTTCTTTCCTGGGCTTAAGTTTAACAGTCAGGTACTGCAATAGGAAAAAGAAAAGAATATACACTGGGAGGAAAGAGGTTCAGCCCTCGTTATCACAGTGGTTTCCAAAAGTTGATTCTGATAGAGAATCAGTTACAGAGCTTTTTTAAAAAATCAGATTCCCAAGCTCGTCCTTCGATGTCCTGAATTGAAATCCTCTAGACTGTCTGGGTAGGGCTCCAACAGTCACTGGATCACAGTGTTTGCCAATAACAATATTATGGTAGCTACCATCTATTACATCCATGCTGTGCGCTCTGCACTATGCACAATTCTATTCACAATTCTCCATATAATCTCCATAACCACCTCTTGAAATTGGTAATTACACCCATTTTAGAGGCATTAAATTAAAAATGTTTAAAGAGATACAATAACTTGCTCAAGACCACAGGGCTCAGGAGAATACTCAAGTTCATCTGCTACCAAAGACTGTGCTATTAATTACTTCACGAAACTGCCTCTTTACATTTATTCGAGATGATGTAAATTATCAAAGTATCTGGAATATTGACTCCTCAGATATTTCATCATAATGACAACTGTATATTGATACACCTACATAGTAGTGTGTCATTAATTAAAGGGGTCACAATTATATTAAGTTGAAAGCACTTACAAATTTTTACTTTATTCTCAAATTTAATAGGAAGGCAGCATGCTGAAATAGTGATAGAATTAGAATTTAGACTGTATTTCTCTATAAAGTTATATCCCTAATTCAAAAACATCAATCCATAAGAAAAATGTAACAACCCAGTAGAACACTGGACAAAGTATATAATCTTTTGTCAATCACAGAAGAAAAAATAAAAACAATGACCAACTCTATATTAGAGATGATTAATCTTATTAAATTGAATATAATTTAAATGCCCATCACAATAAAATATTTAAACATAGGTTGATCCATGTTCTGGAACACTACATAATCCTTTAAATGAATGACATAGACATCAAAGCTGTGAAGGTCTGGAAGAATATTCACCAAGCTGGCTTCCTCCAGAAGCACACTGGGTCTGAGTGTTGGCATCACGGGCAAGGGTGGGGAGGAGGTAACGTGCATGCCGGTCAAAGGATGGACTTTTGCTTTTTACTGTATACACTTCTGTAATCCTTGATTTTTTTAAATAATTAAACTGTATTGCTCTTGAACTATAAAAATAAACAAATGTTTAAAAATTTATTTGAATAAGAAGAAAATAAAAAGTCAAACATTGGATTGAATTCCCAACTACCATGAGGGACTAAAGATGTGAGAGGGGAAATACAAAGGGACACAAAAGTCAAAAAAGAAATAGAATAATTTTAGAAATATTTACAATATTATCCATACTAATTACTTTGTAATCTTCCTTTAACAGAAAATTCACACATTTGCATGTTCACATTTATAATATTATAATACTATCATATATATGATAATGATACCATATATATAAAATATCATTTTACAGTTCCCAAAATACTCTTACACAGTGTAGTAAGTTAAATGGTCGCCCCCCCCCAAAAAAAAAAACATGTCCATGTCCTACTTCCTAGAACCTGTGAATGCTATGTGGAAAAAGAGTCTTTGCAGATATAACTAAATTAAGGATCTTCAGATGAGGATATCACCCTGGAATATTCATTCCGTTGCTAAATCCAATGACAAATGTCCTTATAAGAGAAAGGCAGAAGGAGATTTGCAACAAACAGAAGAGGTGGTAATGTGACCAAAACAGCAAAGACTGGAGTGACGCAGCCCCAAATCAGGAATGCCAACAGCCATCAGAGGCAAGGAATGGATTCTCCCCTAGAGTTCTCCAGAGGTAGTGCAGCCCTACCAGCAGGTTGATTTAAGACCTCCCACCTCCAGAAGCTAAGAGAATACACTTTTGTTGTTTTAAGCTGCCCAGTGCGTAGTCATTTGTTACATCTGCCACAGGAAAGTAATAAACACAGCTTATATATCACTTTGGTTTTGTTTATTCTAACAACACTTTAAGGCACCTAGAGTCAAATGTTGTTTTCTAATCCTTCTCAAACTTTCCCCAAAATAGGAGGGAATAGTTCCCAAGTCACGCTATGAGGCCAGTATCATCTCAATATCAAAACCACACAAAGACATAAGAAAACTAGAGACCAATATAACTTAGGAATGTAAATATAAAAAGCCTCAGTGAAACACTAGAAAACCAAACACAACAGCATATAAAAAGGATTATAGAACATGACCCAGTGGGATTTATCCCAGGAATACAAGATTGGTTCAACATATGAAAAATCAATCACTGTAATACACCACATTAACAGAACGAAAGGAAAAAAAAACACATGATCATCTCAATAAACAGAAAAAGCATTAGACAAACTCCCACACCTTTTCAGGACAGAAGCACTCAACAAACTAGGGATGGAAGGGAACTTCTTCAATTTGACAAAGCCCATCTGTGAAAATCTGCATCTAATATCATACATAATGATGAATAACTGAAGGCCTTCCTTCCCTAAGATTGAGAACAAGATGAAATGAATAAATCACCATTTTTATTCAACATTGTAGTAGAGGTTCTAGCCAGGGCAATTAGATAAGAAAATGAAATCAAATACATCCAGATTAAAATGGAAGAAGTAAAAGTCTCTATTTGAAGATGACATCATGTTATATATAAAAAATTCTAAGGAATTCACAAAAGAAAATGTTAGTCAACAGGTTCACCAAGTTTGCAGGTTACAGATCGATATATAAAAATTAGTTGCATTTCTATATACTGGTAGAAATCATTCAAAAATGAAATTAATAAAACAGTTCAATTTATAATAGACTCAAAAATGATAAGATAATTTAGGAATAAATTTAACCAATAAAGTTCAAGATTTGAACACTGAAAGCTACAAAACATTGTTTAAAAAATTTAGAAGATCTGAATAAACAGAAATGTACCACATGCATATAGACTGGAAGATGATATTGTTAAGACAGCAATTCTTCCAAAATTGATCTACAGTTTCAATGCAATTCTTATAAAAATTCTGCTTTTTTTTTTTTGCAGAAAATTGACAAGCTGATCCTATAATTTATAAGGAAATGCAAGGGTTTCAAAACAGCCAAAACAATCTTCAGAAAGGACAAAGTTGGAGAATTCACACTTTACAATTTTAAAACTTACTACAAAGCTGTAATACATCATGGTACTGGCATAAAGACAGACATATAGATCAATGAAACAGGATGGAGAGTCCAGAAATATACCCTTACGTCTACGGTCAATAGATTTTCAATAAGTATGCCAAGATAATTTAAGGGGTAAAGTATAGTCTTTTCGACAAATGTTGCTGAGACCATGAGATAGCCGCATGCAAAAGAATGAATTTGGACACCCTGAACTCACACTACATACAAAAATGAATTCAAAATGGATTAATGACCTAAATGTAAGAGATAGAACTTGTAGAAGAAAGCAGAGCAGAAAGCTTTATGATATTGGATTAGGCAATGGTTTCTTAGATTTGACATCCAAAGAACAAAGAAAAAACAGATAAATCAGACTTTACAAAAATTAAGAACTCTCGTGCATCAAAGAACACTATCAAAAAGTGAAATGCAATCCACAGAATGGGAGAAATTATTATAAATTTGAATAAGAATCTAATATCCAGAATATATAAGTACCTATACAACTCAACAATAAAAAGACAACCCAATTTAAAAATGGGCAAAGAATTTAAAAAGACATTTCTCTTAAGAAGATGGACAAATGGGCAGGGGGCGTGGTGCCTGGGTGGCTCAGTTGGTTAAGCATCTGCCTTTGGCTCAGGTCAGGATCTGAGGGTCCTGGGATTGAGCCCCACGTCCAGAAAGGAGTCTGCTTCTCCCTCTCCTTCTGCCTCTCCCCACACACACCTTCCTCCCTGCCCCCCACCCCAGCTCATGCTGACTCTCTCT